>NC_056741.1:1469563849-1469578849 GCF_019279795.1 Protopterus annectens | reverse complement strand
CTAGCAGGCTGGCTAAGTCAACAGGATCAGTGTAAGTGATACTGTTAAGTACGAATTCAGAACAAACCAGGGCTTTGCCATGGAGATTCCTGATGTAACTGAAGAAGGCTTTGTGGTTTCCGTTTGTTTCAGAGGCTAGTTTTGATTCATAATTGGCTTTGGAGAGTTTCTCTAGTGATCTAATTTGCTTGTTGAAGCTAAGGAGCGAATTTTTCCACTATGGAATTTGTTCCTTTATACCCTTGAACAACAGTTTCTTCCTTTTCTTGTAAAGCCTGTTAAAAGTGCATGTCCACCAAACAGGTTTGTGTTTCCTTGAGGAGCAGGTTTTAGTTCTGTTGGGTATGGCCATGCAGTTGTACAGGTACTTGTATACTGCATTGCCAAACTGTTTAGCATAGTTGTCTGCATCCTCTGAGGGGGGCAGTGGTATGAAGCTACAAATACCCTCCCTTAGGAGGTTGTAGTCAGCCTTTGAGAAGTTTTTTTGTTTGATTATGGCTGGGGTGGGGGGTTGGGAGGGATAGAAACTTTGAACCAGAGAGTATGATGCTCTGATCTCACTGGGGAGGAACATACTATGGGAGTAGTGCAGATGGTCGCCCATATTTGTGAGAACCAAGTCCACAATGTTCTCTCTCTTGTGGGGGATGAAATGAGCTGGCATAGTGCTTTAGAACCGATGAAGTCAAGGAATCGTTGAGTGAGTGCATTAGTGCAGGAATAGTTTAATCAGTCTCTGGTGGGGTAGTTGAAGTCACCAAGGGTCAGAATGTTAGGCAGTAACTTGATGGAGTCAAGTAGATCCAGGTAAGAGGAGTGAGTGTCTTAGAGTCATGGAGGGGGACTATAGCTGGCTATAACTTGAATGGGTGTCTTGCCAACTGTTGGTTGCACCTGGAGTAGTTCCAGTGCATCATGCTGGCAGACCGGTCTGGAGGTGTGCCTGTTCTTAATGAAGACAGAGACTCCACCACCCCCAGTCTTCCAGATCTCATTTTGGGGTCGGAATGTATGGAATGGGATATAGCCTGGTAAGGCAGGGGTGCTCTCCATAGCTCTGAACCAAGTTTTTGTGACTGTACAGGCATCAGCACCTACCAGTGCAAGGCAAGCCTCCAGTGAGTGCATTTTCAGGTTAAGGCTCCTAGCATTTAGCAGCATGACCTTCAATTTGCTTTTTGACAGATATTTTATGTTAGAAGATTTGTCTTTGGGACCGTACCTAAAAAAAACAACAATGGGGGAGGTGAGAGCCTTGGACAGGACCAAGAATCCCAATGGTGACAGGTGGAGGCCATCTCTGGCAAAGCAACGAGGCCTGTCAACCATGTCAACCCAGGGAGACAGCTACTGGATCCGCTTGTAATGAAACCAGAAACTAAGCCAATTGTTGAAGTCAATTATTTTTTGTTGGTATTGTGGTAACATTCTTGGTGAAGGTAGGATGCTGCTTAAGACTAGGGCCATACCTGCCTGGGACACACACTCTGAGAGCTCAATCATGTCTCTCTTCATATAGTCGAAGGAGGTATGTCTGAAGTTCTTCACACCAACATGGACAATGACAGAGTCATACTTGTACTTGTTGTGGACAGACTTAAGTGCATGTGTGATGTGGCGGATTCTGGCACCTGGCAGACAACTGACGGTGATCTTCTCCTTGTCAAGCCTGGTGAGGGGGACATTGGTGTGTCTCACAACTGAGTTGGTTTATCTACAGATTTGTTCCTGATGCCCATAAAATGGCCACTGTGACACCCCCAAAAATCCCAAGTAATTATAGATCCATTAAACTCACCAGCATTATATGCAAAGCCATGGAATGTATTATAACAGAAGTCATTTATTGCAGATATAGGCAACTTAACTAATCTAGATCCCAATCAGTTTGGTTTTATGAAGAGGAGTTCCTACATCCTGAATGTAGTAAGCTTCATTAAAAAGGTTCCAGGGAATTGGGACAGTCTTCATTCTGTGCACACTGCATATCTGATCCTGGCCAAAGCTTTTGACACCATCACCATATTGGAATTACTGAAAAACTAAACAAGCGTAATGTAAACACATACATTTCTCTCTGGGTTGCAAATGGGCACCCCAACAGATCCAAGTTTGTGAAATTGCTGTTTCCCTGCCTGATTATAAACTTTTAACTATTATGTTGCCACAGGTGTCAATTATGGGCCCTCTCCTATTTGTCATTTATTTTTTCAGTTATCCAAACCAATATCTCAGAAGTATAGTTAACCAAGTTTGCTGAAGACTGCAAACTAGGCACTGTCATCATCTTATACACAGATACAAAACAGCTCCAGAAATGGAAACTATTTACACAAACATGGTGTATCAAAATTGGTCTCAAACTAAATTAAGAAAGTGCATCCAATAGCATTTAGCAGAAAACTTATTCCCATCTCATATGTTATAAATAGAACTTCTCTTCAGGCAAATATGGCCATAATAGATCTTGGTATTTGTATATATAACACCTCTTCATTTGATCATCATGTTTCCACTATAGTCATGAAATCCATCTAGATGATTCAGTTAATTTCGAAGGGAATATCTTCAAGATTCAGAGGAATCATTCTACCACTGTACTCTTTTCTTATCAGATCACACATTGAATACACTGCCCCCATAGATGTGTACAAATTCAAACATTTCAGTCAAGTGGAAAGGCTCCAAAGATCTCTAACCAAGAAAATTAAAGGTCTTGAATCCTTCAACTAACCTGATAGGTTATCATGATGGTCCTGATACTCAGAAGCTTTAAGGCTGCTCAGAGGTGATCCATGTCTTACTTTCTGAGCCTTGAAAGAACCAGTCCTTTTTGACCTCCTGTTTTTTTTTCACAAATGCCGTGGCTCTACAAATAGCCACATTAAGGATTTAAGTCTACATCAAAAAATAAACAAGTTTAACCAGAGGGAGAGGTTCCTAATTCAACATATTCCTAGCCTATGGAACAAGTTACCTCTGCAGGTCACACAAAGGGCTGTTTTGGCTTCCTTTAGGGCTAGTCTTGATGACTGGATGAGCAGACACAAACTGATACCAGGTTATCATGTCTAGCTCTGCTCAATTTGGGAAGTGACCACTATGGACACTGTCTGCAGCACAGCAGATGTGGGTTTGCTTATTGGACCCAGTAACTAAAAGTCAGCTGCATGACACAGGTATGAGTAAAACATTTAGGGGCGTATCTATCAAAGCCTGCTTGAAAGGTTTCTGGCTATGGCTACAATCCATGTTGGAGCCTGAGAACTGTATCCCTTCCATAACTAGTGTGTGTGTGTGTGTGTGTGTGTGTGTGTGTGTGTGTGTGTGTGTGTGTGTGTGTGTGTGTGTGTGTGTGTGTGTGTGTGTGTGTGTGTGTGTGTGTGTGTGTGTGTGTGTGTGTGTGTGTGTGTGTGTGTGTGTGTGTGTGTGTGTGTGTGTGTTTTGCGTGTGTAACATACACACTGATTTTCCTTTGACATCACTGCACTCTGAGTTTGGTGTCGGGACTTTCAATAGAGTAAATAACTGAATCACCCAAGGATGATGATAACTGACCTCAACTCATCTCTTTCCTACCGATGACTGTATGGCTAAAACTACTTCATGTGTATCTGTGGAGGGGGGATGGGTCAGCAGTTTTTTTTTTTTTTTTAATTATGGATTCCCAACAGTTGTTAAGGGTAGGAAACACCACCATATGCTCCTGAGAGAAGCAGCAGTAGACCTTAAAGAAAGATTCAGCATAGAGACAAAACATATATACTTTGGGAAACAACCAGAAGTCCTCACCCACCACCTGTCATTTAATAGGCAGATAAGAATCAGTACTAAAGAAGGAAACTCTGCCTTCTGATGAAAGGAACAACAAATTCACCTTGGCAGCCCTAATTATTTCTGTACAGATGCTAAAATAATAACTGTACCATGCATGTCTTAAATATGTGCGCTAACCCAAACTTAAACTAATTGTAACCCTAACCCTGCACATTACTAAAACCCCTTCCCGAACAGTACCATTGTATAAGTGACAAAACAAAATTCAAAACGTATACAGCATCGAAGCTATCCCCTTTTCTAACCCTTACATAAACCCTAACCCACAGACACTTGCATGTTCACACCAACTGCTATAAAACGGTCTTGCGCATCTTCACAACCACCATCTCTTTAGTCAAAAATTAGGTTCCTACAGACTCCTACTTAATTAAAATTTATAACATTAAATTCAACCACATGTGATTCATACAAGTAAGTATTCACTCATTTTGTGCTCTCTTTTTTACACCCATAAACATTTTTCTACCAAATGCACATCTCACCTTTTGACCTATAACTCTCTCTCTCTTTATCCATCTATCTATATATTTTCCCTTTCAAAATTGTCTTCATATTGATTTATTCTCCTGGGCTCATGCATGCTTTATGATTCTATATTCATATTTTAATACTCTAACGTAAACATTCTAGTGCAATATATTTGTACATACCTTATATTATGTTTTTTTTTCTCTTGGCCTGGGCATGGCTGAAAAGGTTAAAACAATTATGTAAAATACACACATAATACATAAATACATAAACAGATAATAAATAACAACTAAACTGAGTAAAATAAATGAAAAAATAGCCATCCAGAAATAAAGCTTTATTAAAACTCTTAATACCTTGTCAAAGCCTTTCAGGTACTGTAATTACTGAAGGAAAAATGTTTTAAAAAAGGAGAAAAAAAATAAAACCAACCAATATGATAAGGCAATTAATACATATGAAAAAATACACACTTCCAGTAATATTCACAGTTAGATCTTTGAGTCTCAAGGTACTATACTACTAGGAAAGAGTGATCGGCTGGCACCCCGCCAATAAATCCAGCATTTATTTTTTTTCTAAACCAGATGCTTTCTAGAAGTTATATTAACCTCGGTGTACTGAAATAAAATAAGTAGCAGCAGGACTTTCACTGTGAACTTCTCTTACGTCTTGCTCCTGGATAATGTTCATTTGACATTACCAATGTATAAGGCTGCAGGAGCAAGCATAGACCACCCTTCTCAATATTGCAACTATAATGTCCATATATGGCAAACTTTACATTACTGCTATTTTCAAACTATAAAACAAGATATGAACACATGCCATCTCAGTTACTCTTACAAGAAAGGGGAAGGTTTAAAGTAGAGTGGGGATTCCCTAAGTTACTTATAAGATTTCATGTGGGGTGTCTTACAAAATAGTATGAAAATGGACTCTTAAGCAATGATGGAAACATTTCCATTCTTATGAAAAATCTCAGGATCCGGAATATGTCTGGTTTTAAGTGTTTAAGGCAGGATAAAACTAGCTTGATTAGATCTGGATCCAGCTTATAACAGAAGAAATGAACAGTTGAGATCAAATCCATGATCTTCTCAAAATACAGTCCATATCAGTCAGGAATAACCAGTCTAAATTTTGTATGTTTTTCTCCTAACCAAAGCAACATTACTGTAAAAAAATAAACAGCATTTTTATGTTCTAAGGTAAAAGGCCTTCCACTTCTCAAGATATGTGGACTTCATAGTGTATTCATTATCTAAAGATGTCCTTCTGGACAGATAGGTGCCAGAAGCCTAATTGAACTGAAAGAAGAAATCCACTAGTTTAAGCTTGTCGCCTTTATTTGTGTTCAGTCTTCTCTCTAGTTCTTTAAGGCATGAACACCTCTTTATCCTAACAACATTCAAATGCACAAGGTAATTACTACTGATGGATTTATTACTAGTTCTCATTAGATGCTTAGGAAAATATCCAGAAGGAGCTGGTCCAACAGTTTATCAAGTCACTATCTGATATACTCTGCAAATCTTAAAATTGGAAGTAACCCCACACTTATTTGGTCAGATGATGATACTGTCAAAAAGTTTCACTACTGAAGTGATCATCCCCACGTGGAAAACAAATGAAATGAATGCCTTATTATATGAGTATTAGTGCTAAAAATGGGAGCACATCTAAACTTATTGAAACCAAGTAGGTGTAC
Organism: Protopterus annectens; assembly: GCF_019279795.1. Classification (NCBI taxonomy): domain Eukaryota; kingdom Metazoa; phylum Chordata; order Ceratodontiformes; family Protopteridae; genus Protopterus; species Protopterus annectens. Next base: position 1,469,572,824 of record NC_056741.1, on the reverse strand, counting down.
AGTACATATATATATATATATATATATATATATATATATATATATATATATATAAAACTGCATACATGCTCAGCTCTCACTCGTGTGGTGTTTGAGGATGATTTAGGTACTGGGAAGAGGAAAAAAAATGTTCATAATTTTCAGGAATGCCTCGGCAAGTTTAATGGCTTTTCTATTAGCCAAAGAACATACAGTATGTAAAGGAATTGCTAGAGCACTGGAAACTGTATTATACCACACCTACCTCTAAAATGGGTAGGTATTCCTTGACATATGTTAACTATGGTACAGGATACTGGAAACATTTTGTAGTATGTCATCATCATCATCAGCAGCAGCAGAACTACTCATCATTCCTGGTCGCTGTTATAAACACAAGGCTGGCATCATGCAGCAAGCATAGCGCTACTATACCAAGCCTTTTACATCTGTCAGTACAACTGCAGGCAAAGCCAATGGAGTGCATGTGATGACAAAATTTACTCCCTTCAGATTATTGGTAATGGGAAAAATCCATATCCTGACATGATTTTATCCAAGGGCACCAAATGGTAATCTTAACAAATACCTGCTCATTGTACTGACTATACACCATTGGTGACCTTCCTATCAATTGGCCATATGAAAACTAAACTACCCACAGAGATGAAAATCTATCAAGAGATTTAAAATTAGTACAGAGAAATTTATTTTATTTTATTTCTTTTACATTTGTTGACCGGGCTAGTCCAACTGGATACATGTCCATTTTCAGTGGAGGCCCGAGGAGAAAAGCTCCACTATCTAATGAATAATAACAAAAATACATTCAAAGTACATAGGTAATTTAAGACACAACTAAAACAGGCATTTAAAATTACATAGGGAATTAAGACACAAGTAAAACAGGCATATAGGCTTTCCTTTCAGTAAGTTCAAAAGGTGAATACAGAGCCTATCAAATTTCTACAGTACAGGGCAAAGTACATAGGTAATTTGAGACTCAACTAAAACAGGCATTCATAATTACATAGGGAATTTCTAAAATAGGCATTTAGGCTATCTTTTCAGTAAGTTCAAAAGGTGAAAACAGAGACTATCAAATTTCTTCAGTACAGGTATATAAAATGTGTGACAGAAATAATTAAGTAGTTTAAAAGCAAACGATAGAGTTACTAGAAAATTTTAGTTTGAAGTTGAGAGAGTCAATTTCTTAGGTAGAGATGAAAAATAAAATGGAGAAATAGAGTTGGGAGACAGTGCAAAGGATGCAGGAGAAGGTAGATCAGCTAGGGTTATTGCAAGAGCAAAGCCAGTGATTAGTTAGAAAATGTTTCAGTTGAGTTTTAAATAGTGTGATAGAAGTTTGGGCTAAGAGGTCTGTAGGAAGTTGATTCCAAATTTTACCAACTGAGTTGGAAAATATAGAGTCACCTGCTGTATCCTTTGATAGAGAGGTTTGAATCAGTATTTTATTGGAAGTTTAGGTTGTTATAGGGTTTTATCAGGGTGGAGAGCATTGGTATCTTTTCTGGGTGGTGAAGGGCTTTATGGGCAGTTGTAAGCTGATAGTATTGAATTGGGTGAGGTAACTCCAGCCACCCTAGGTTAAGGAGGTTCAGGCAGTGATGTGTTTTATATGGAGAGGCAGTGGCAAATTTGGCAATGTTGTTATAGGCTGTTGTAAGCCTATTGATGTTATATTTAGAAAGATTAGTATATATGGGGGATGCATATAGTAGAGTAGAGATGATATGTTCTGGCTATGGTAGTTCTTGCTTCAGGAGTTAAGAAAGATTTGATTCTGTAGAGAGAACCTAATTGATTCTGTAGAGAGAACCTAATTGGAAATGATAATGCCTATACCATAACTAAAAACGTAAGCATATATAAAATGTCAAAATTACAATTCAGGCAAAAAAAAAACAAACAATAAAATCAGTAGATGTGACCACTGATAAATTCCAATTAGTTTACGCTGGTAAAAATGAGATTTCTGAAACAGCAAGTAACAAAACATGTGTCAAAACCTTCAAGAGAATATTGAAAAGAAAGAATCAGTACTCATTATCAACCATGAGACACGTGTTAAGGTCGAGTAAAAATATAGCATGAAATGCATTGAGGAATTTATCTTTTACAATCTTCTTAGAAGATTTGAAAAAATGTATATAGGGAGATACTTTGCTTAATATTGTGGAGGAGTCTACTTCAGAAGAAGGGAATTCTTTGTGAGAGGTATCTATCTCTCCAGCAGGCTCTGTTTGTTCTGCGGTAGCAGTTTTGGTCTTTATTACTGGTGTTCCTGGTGCTACATGTCTTGGAAACATGTAGGATGTCACACAGGTCTGTGTCATTTGAGGCCCTGCAACAAAAAAAGTTGTCAATTCCTGAGAGTAGGGTAAAACACTTTAAATTCTTTAATAGTCCACAAACAAACAGTATAGGTAAGTGCTTTCGCAGTTGCCTGCTTCCTCAGACCTTAATACAAAGACAATTAATCAAGTTGCATTTATACATTACTACAGCCAATGAAACAAATTTAGTTAATGAGGCAAATTCCTTTTCCTAAGAACAGGTTTTAAAGAGACGGCACTGTTCAGACCTGGAGGGGCATACGCTTTAAAATCAATTATCCACCTGAGTTCCACACATTCTGTTTCATTACTCACATCCTCTTCTCTTAAATTTTCTAATATGTTTTGTAGCATTAAGAATTTAAAACTATGGTTATCTCCTGCTTCTAAGACATGTTTTGCCAGTGCATTAGTCAGTTTCTTATTACATATATCATTAAGGTGTTCCCGTACCCTCTTCCTTCAACATACGATTAGTTTTTCCAACATAGAAACATTCACTTAGTTTACATTTAGCTATATATATATATATATATATATATATATATATATATATATACTATGTTTCTCGTGGAACAATCTGCATAGAATGAGAGTTCTATAGGCTCCTTAGAAATGGAATGCATCACCATACAAACTGGTCAAATACTAGGGCAGGCTTTAAAAGCTCTACATGCATGAGTTCCCCTGCGCTGTGATACAAGATGTTCCTTGCGTCTGTTCTGCTTGTAATAAAGTCACTGCTTGAGGTTTTTACAGTTTTTTAAATTAACCTAGTGGTAGAGTCTATTACCATACTTATTTTAGGATCTACTAACAAGATGGGCCAGTTCCTTTTCACTACCTCACAAACACTACTAACCTCTGCTAAATAAGTCAGACATATCCTTTTCTTCACCTTAATACTAAATGTTGTCCCTCACCCCTCTTCAGTGGAAGTTTGTTCTGATCAGTATGGTCTGGTTTTTATTCTATCCAGAATATCAACCTCTTCCATACCCTTTTTTATTTCCTCAGCTTTATACCCCCTGTCCATAAGGTCAGATGTATGTCCATTCAAAGCTTCCCTTAGGGGTTCTGCATCTGCATGCAGTCTCCTACACTTTAGGGCCTGATTCTTAACTACATTCCTAGTAGTATGACTGGGATGCATACTAATCTGATGTAGTATACTATTTTTCCTATATTCCTTCCTACACTGCTTGGTGGAGAGATTACCTAACATGTTTTTGGTAATCAACACATCTAGAAAACTAATTTCATCTTCAGAATAATGCAGGGTAAAGGACAAGAAAACAGTGCTACTCGCCAAGAACTGTATACATTCTTTCAATCCCAGTAATTCACCATTCCAGATGAAAAAAATATCATCCACAAAATGTTTATAGAAGGTGATGTTTTCCTTGAAACTATCATTGTTAAAAGCTATTTTCATTTCCCAGTTTGCAAGAACCAAATTTGCATATGTGTTGGCACATGCTGTGCCCATAGCAGCACCTACAATCTGAAGGAAATATTCATGTTCAAACAGAAAAATATTATTTTCTAGAATCATGTCTAGCAGAGTGCAGATCATATTTACCTTTGTATTACTATACCTAGTTTCTCGTACAAGAAGTTGTCTCACATTCTCAATCCCTTCTTCATTAGGAATGACCGTGAACAGAGAATTGACATCTAGGGTTACAAAAAAGCTTTTTTAATTGCTTCCTCATTTCTATGCCTTGCCTAAATGAACAGATGTTCTAAAAACTGCTTACTATCCCTCAACAATGTTTCTATTTTATCCAGAACCCATTGAAGTTGTTTCTTGGCATATATGGACATTGGCTCCATGAGCCAACCTCTGCCAGATACTATGGGTCTGAAGGGTGGGTGTCTAGGATCTTTGTGCACTTTAGGCAAACCATATATCACAGGTATAGTTGGGTGCTCAACAGAGAAGTATGTGTGCAATGAATAATCTATTAAATCTGTCATCAGCATATCATACAGGTAGAAGTTCAACCTATTTATAATGCCATTCACCTGTTATTTCTGTAGAACTGCATACACTTTTCTATCATGAAGCATGTCATACATTCTTTCCGTATAAACCTGTTTATCTAAAACCACTATGCCACCTTCTTTGTCTGCCAGTCTGATAATCAAGTGCTCATCTCTCACTAATGAATTTAAGGCCTCATATTCCTTACAAGACAAATTAAAAAAATTTGATTTACTACCTCCACTAAAATCTTTCCTTAAGTCATCTTCACATAAATTAATAAAAGCCTCCATTGCTGCTAAATTGTCTGGTATAAAAGTACTGGTTTCTTAAAAACATTGCCATCATTGGAAGCACTATGCTCATCCATAAAAACTGTTTTTGACATCACATTTCTCGCAAACATTTTTAATTCCAAAATTGTTTCCACTAAATCAAGTTTAGTAGCAAGTATAAATGACAGACCTTTATTTAGCATTATCATTTGTTCTTGTGTCAGTTCAGTGGAAGACAGATTAAAAACTAGATTAGTTATCTTCGATTGCCTGTCTGTGGGCCCAATGCACTTGGACCTTTCACCACAGGTAGAGGATCTGCTCTCGATCTCAATTCTCTCTTGAGAAAGATTAATGACTTAACTTTATACTTGTCCAGCTCCTTTAAAGGAGAATTATACGTGCAGCTAATTGATTAACTTTTGTTGAATATTTCCCTTTTTGAAAGGAAACAGGAGAAAGAGAAAATAAAAAAGCTATGAAGAGACTTCATAGATTTCCATGATGAGAACTTCTTCTCGTGGCTGCGAAACAATGCATTAGCTGAACGTAAAACGTCATTGACAGAGCGCACGTTACTGAGGCCAACAAGCAGCAATATGCAACAACTACATGTTAATACACAATGGGCAGTGGAAACTGCTATGCAAAAACAGTTTGATACACAGAAGGAGCATTCTGTAAATGGTAGTGTCACCATAGTTCAGAAACCAGCAGAAGAAAATGTATCAAAAGGCTGCATAGATAGAGCTAAGAGCATCTCAAAGATCTAGGAAAAGCCAATGTACGAGGGGATGCTATTGACAAGGGGAATATTGCAACAGTTGGTGTGGATATGGTTCGAAAAAATGTAAGTACTGTTGTTTGTGCTTCTAGGGTAGAAGGAGTGCACATTGATATTGATTCGCAAACAGACATTGCATAAGATAGTATAGTTGCTGGTAATACTGGCACAGCTACTACAGCTTTGAACATGATGGCTATCCCCAATAATATAATAGAAGGGGAGGTTAATGACTTTGATGATTATGGTCCTGATAAACATGTAGTGTTATTAAGTGGTCTTACAAAATAATCTAACAATCGAGTAGTAAGACCAAAAGTGCTGACCAAGCATAGTATAGTGACTGTCTCAAATGATAGGTTGCCTTCTGCTTTTTTGGAGAAAGCCCTGCCTATAAGACAAGAAAAGAGAATAGGAAGGTCACGCAGTCCCAAGAGAGAATTGAGATCGAGAGTAGATCCTCCACCTGTGGTGAAAGGTCCAAGTGCATTGAGCCCACAGACACGCAATCAAAGATAACTAATCTAGTTTTTAATCTGTCTTCCACTGAACTGACACAAGAACAAATGATAGTGGTAAATAAAGGTCTATCATTTATATCTGCTACTAAACTTGATTTAGTGGAAACAGTTTTGGAATTAAAAATGTTTGCGAGAAATGTGATGTTAAAAACAGATTTTATGGATGAGCATAGTGCTTCCAATGATGGCAATGTTTTTAAGAAACCCAGTACTTTTATACCAGACAATTTAGCAGCAATGGAGGATTTTATTAATTTATGTGAAGATGACTTAAGGAAAGATTTTAGTGGAGGTAGTAAATCGAATTTTTTTAACTTGTCTTGTAAGGAATATGAGGCCTTAAATTCATTAGTGAGAGATGAGCACTTGATTATCAGACTGGCAGACAAAGAAGATGGCATAGTGGTTTTAGATAAACAGGTTTATGTGGAAAGAATGTATGACATGCTTCATGATAGAAAAGTGTATGCAGTTCTACAGAAATATCAGATGAATGGCATTATAAATAGGTTGAACTTCTACCTGTATGATATGCTGATGACAGATTTAATAGATTATTCATTGCACACATACTTCTCTGTTGATCACCCAACTATACCTGTAATATATGGTTTGCCTAAAGTGCACAGAGATCCTAGACACCCACCCTTCAGACCCATAGTATCTGGCAGAGGTTGGCTCATGGAGCCAATGTCCATATATGCCAAGAACCAACTTCAATGGGTTCTGGATAAAATAGAAACAGTGTTGAGGGATAGTAAGCAGTTTTTAGAACATCTGTTCATTTGGGCAAGGCATAGAAATGAGGACGCAATTAAAAAAGCTTTTTTTGTAACCCTAGATGTCAATTCTCTCTTCATGGTCATTCCTAATGAAGAAGGGGTTGAGAATGTGAGGCAACTTCTTGTATGAGAAACTAGGTATAGTAATACAAAGGTAAATATGATCTGCACTCTGTTAGGCATGATTCTAGAAAATAAAGTTTTTCTGTTTGAACATGAATATTTCCTTCAGATTGTAGGTGTTGGTATGGGCACAGCATGTGCCAACACATATGCAAATTTGGTTCTTGCAAACTGGGAAATGAAAATAGTTTTTAACAATGATAGTTTCAAGGAAAACATCACCTTCTATAAACACTTTGTGGATGATATTTTTTTCATCTGGAATGGTGAATTACTGGAATTGAAAGAATGTATATAGTTCTTGGCGAGTAGCACTGTTTTCTTGTCCTTTACCCTGCATTATTCTGAAGATTAAATTAGTTTTCTAGATCTGTTGATTACCAAAAACATGTTAGGTAATCTCTCCACCAAGCAGTATAGGAAGAAATGTAGGAAAAATAGTATACTACATCATACTAGTATGCATCCCAGTCATACTACTAGGAATGTAGTTAAGAATCAGGTACTAAGGTGCAGGAGACTGCATACAGATGCAGAACCCCTAAGGGAAGCTTTGAATGGACATACATCTGACCTTATGGACAGGGGTTATAAAGGTGTGGAAATAAAAAAGGGTATGGAAGAGGTCTATAAACTGGATAGAACAAAAACTAGACCATATTATTCAGAACAAATTTCCATTGAAGAAGGGAGAGGGTTAACATCTAGTATGAAGGTGAAGAATAGGATGTGTCTGACTTATTCAGCAGGGGTTAGTATAGTTTGTGAGGTAGTGAAAAGAAACTGGCCCATCTTGTTAGTAGATCCTAAAATAAGCATGGTAATAGACTCTACCCCTAGGTTTAGTTTTAAAAACTATAAGAACCTGAAGCGTCGACTTTGTTATAAGCAGAACAGACGCAAGGAACATCTTGTATCACAACACAGGGGAACTCATGCATGTAGAGCTTGCAAAGCCTGCCCTAGTATTTGGCCAGTTTGTATAGTGATGCATCCCATTTCTAAGGAGCCTATAGAACTCTCATTCTATGCAGATTGTTCCACTAGAAACATAGTATATATATATATATCTATATATATATATATATATATATATATATATATATATATATATATATATATGGCTAAATCTAAACTAACAAACAAATACTTAATCACCTTCTCAACAACAACCTACTTTCTAACTGTCAGCATGGTTGCAGACCTTCACACAGTACCACTACTGCTTTACTCTCCTTTACTAACTCCATCAACATTAACTGTAACAACAACTATCTATCATCCTCAGTCTTCATCGACCTATCCAAAGCTTTTGATATGGTGAATCATAAACTTCTACTACACATACTAAAATCTCTTGCTCTTGACCATCTTGCCTTGTCTTGGTTTGCATCTTACCTAGAAAATCGTCAGCAGGCAGTACTCTTGAAAAATTCACTTTCAAATCTTCTACCTCAAGGCTCTATCCTAGGCCCTCTTCTATTTTCAATCTTTATTAACGACCTGCAATCTGCTATCCCATATACTACCTGCATACAATACGCAGATGACTCTACTATAATCTGTACTGCTACCTCTCAAACAGAACTCCAGTCTCTTACTCAAAAAGCTTTTATCGCTGTAGAACATTGGTTCTCTCACCGCTGTCTACTCCTTAACCCAAAGAAAACCAAACTGTTACTTTTTTCACCTACTCGTAAATCTACTCCACCATATTTCACTCAACTCCTCTGACGGTACTCTCATTTCTCCTGACTTGACCACAAAACTATTAGGAATAACTATTAATAATAACTTAGACTTTGACTCTCACATCAACAGCACAATAAAATTAGTTAATAAAAAAATAGAATCCCTTTACAGAATCAAACCTTTCCTAACACCTACAGCAAGGTCCACCATAGCTAGATCTCACCTAATTTCTACTCTTCTCTATGCTTCCCCCATTTACGCTAATCTTTCCAAAAACAACATTAAAAAACTAGCAACATCCTATTATAATATAGCTCGATTCACAGTAGGATCTCCTTTTCAAACTCATCACTGCTTGAACTTAAAAGAACTAGGCTGGATCGAACTTCCTAACCAACTTGTACTTCAACAGCTCTTAATAGCTTATAAGATTCTATATCAGTCAGCCAACACACCAATACTTTCTAGCCTTATT
>NC_056741.1:1469523849-1469558849 GCF_019279795.1 Protopterus annectens | reverse complement strand
CGTATACCATTCCTGGGACTAATGATGTAGACCGGAAGTGGGAGAGATTTCATCAATGCGTCGCTGGCGCGAAGAATACTCTGATGGCGTTTGAACCAGGACCGGAGAATAACGAAAGTGATGCAGCTTCGATAGATGTCACAGAACTTATAGGAGACATCAGTAAATTTGAGTTGGACTTTTTAAGACTAAAACATTGGCAAATGCAACGGCAGCACTTCGAGGTATGTCTAGCTAGGAAGATTATACCAAGAGGGCTGCGTATATTAAAAATGCCCACTACGGGCAATGTTTATCCGAGACTGTTAGCTAAATGGCAACAATTGAACATGGACTTGAGTTTCAATTATATGAAACTCATGAATGAGTATTTTTTAGAAGAGGAATGTACTGTTAAAGCATGTATTATTAAACAGCAGGAACGTATGCTTATGAAATACCCACTGGACTTATTTGAGAAAGAACTGGATAAAATGCTTGATAATGTACATATTTATGAGAAAAAGCTTACTGAACAAAAGAAAACTAAAATTGTTAGAGATTCCAGGGATTTTGCTATGGGCAATATCTTTACTTGGCCCAGATTTATTAATGAACATGTAAGGAATGTTGTTAATGAAACGGATTCACGTACTGATGTCATTACTGAAGGATCACAACAATCTTCAGTGTTACAATCATCAGATGTCCCTGTTCTTAGTTCTAGCCATGGACAGGGTACATCTAATAAGGTAGCATTAGTAGCGATTAATAGTGATTCCTTGGAGCGAGTAGCAACAGCTGATGCTTTGAGTAATGGTTCACAGAAGAGTAGGGGAGAAATTTTGAATAACAATGAGAGTAGATTACAAACATCCACTAGTCGTTCAAATGATCCAGTAGTTAGAAGCAAGACATTTAGTACAGTAGTCGCAGGCTCAAATACTAACAAATACATGCCCAATAGACCGCAAGATACACCTTTTCCCATAGCACAGTCATACCAGAACAGGAGGAACAGGTCGTACAGCAGGGGAAGGCAGAAAAGGAAAGGGTCAGGGGGGGAGCATTTAGGTCCCACCCTGAAGAAAATGTGGGAACAGATGGAAAAACGTTAATTGTGAATTTATCCAAGAGAATGTTGACATTAGAAGAAGAGTTTGTGTTAGATAAGGGTTTGACTTTCATACCTACCTCTAATAGTAGACTGACTGATTCGATATTAGATATAAGAATGTTTGCTCGAAATATGCAACTCAAGTTGGATTTTGGGAACTATAACTCTAATGTCAATGCCCTACAACCGTTTAGAGCTAGAAGCCTATATACTCCACCATTGCATCCACTTATAGATACATTCTCCAAACTTGTAGAGAATGACTTACATAAGATGAAACAAGAAACACAGAGTAAGCCCAAGAATTTTAACCTTAACTATATGCAGAAAAAAGCCCTTAATGCTCTGATCAATGATACGTCCATCGCCATTAGACCGGCGGATAAGGGAGGGCCGATAGTCCTCATGGACAGTGTTGATTATGTTAGGAGAATGAAGTTGATGTTAGGAGATGAGAAATTTTACACCTTGATTAGTGAACAAGAAGTAAAGAATAAGATTTTAGTAGTTAATCAAACATTGAAGGAACTTCTAGAGAATCTAGATATTGATTTTGAATTATTCAATTTTTTGAAAGTAGAAAATCCTCTTGTACCAATAATACAGGGGCTGCCGAAGATCCATAAATCCTATGATGACCCTCCACTCCGTCCTATAGTATCAGGGAGAGGATGGATGACAGAGCCCTACTCTCTTTATGTTGAGACATATTTAAGACCTATCGTGGAAGAGAATTTATTCATATTAAGAGATACTAAACAATTCCTTATAGATCTTTATGAACATACTAGACATTTCTCGCCACAAGAAAATTTCTTTATGGTAACATTGGACGAAAAGCCTCTTTACCATGATACCCAATGATGAAGGAGTGAGTTTTATATACTCCTATTTGGTTAGGAATTCCACATTAGACTCTAGGAGTATAGATTTACTACGATGTTCCTAGAGATGATATTACAGAATAACATTTTGTTTTTGAAGAGGAAATGTACCTGCAGAGGGATGGCGTAGCTATGGGCACTTCTTGTGCCAATAGCTACGCCAACCTATTTATGGCAGAATGGGAAATAAACCATCTGTACAAACTCAATGACTTCAAGGTGTATGTCCCTTCTATAGACGTTTTGTGGATGACGTCTTTTTATCTGGAAAGGGGACGAGCAAGGACTTTGGCCTTTGTAGAGAAGATCAATGAGATTAGTACATATCTGCAGTTTACGTTGAGTTACTCAGAGGATGAGATCTCATTCTTGGATGTTAATGTGGTAAGGTTGGCTAATGGTATGCTTAATACCAATATATATAGAAAGGGATGCTATAGGAATAATATATTGCATCGTAAAAGTATGCATCCTAGATTTATTTTTAAGAACATTATAAAAGGACAGAGTATGAGGGCGTCTAGGTTACATCCATTGGAGCAAGAATTTGAGAAGGAAATGGAGAGCCTACATCATAGACTCGAACAACGTGGTTATAATGCTGGAGAATTGCAAGGAGTCTTTGATGAAGTAGGGGAATTAAGAAGTACGAGAGCTAGACCATACTTCTCTGAGAATGGAATAGGGATGAATCTTGAGAATTTAGACTCTATTAGGAGTGAATATTTAAGAATGCCTATATATTATACAGCAGATATAAATATGATAAAAGAGATAATTACCAAACATTGGAATACACTGCTCTTGGATGAAAGGATAGCTAGTGTAGTAGGACCCATACCCCACTTCTCCTATAAAAATAGAAAAAATCTTAAACGGATGTTGTGTCATCGCAATTTGAAGGAGAAGGAGGTTGATAGGGGTTGTGATAGTACTAATACTATAGCCTGTGGCAAGTGCGCAATGTAAATATATAAATACTAATAACATCTTCAAACACCCAACAACAGATAAGATATATATGTTCAATACACATACTAATTGCCAGAGCGAAAACGTAGTCTACCTTGCATGTTGTGATGAATGCGAGGCATTCTACGTTGGAAAAACTAATAGGAAGTTACGTGAAAGAGTTAGAGACCATTTATATAACATAAGAATGGGAGCTCTTCACAATGCCCTAGCGAAACATGTTTGTAGCCTAGGGCCGACCCATAGTTTTAGTTTTATGGTTATACAGGATATTAGGAAAACCATGAGAGGTGGAGATATTACCAACTTCACTGAAGAATGTGAGTTGAACTGGGTTGTGAGACTTCGGGCAGATGTGAAGCCTGGGTTAAATGACAAAACTAGTCTCAAACCATTATTGAAGAATAGGAAGTTGATAGTAAAGAAATGTTAGGTAATTGAATTATTTAGGAGCGAGTCCTTTGAATGGTTGCTGTATATTTTCCAGCTTATGTATGATATATGCTGAGTTTTATTCCAATATTCTTAAATGTGGGATATATTTTCCTAATAAGTGACCCTGTTTTATGTAAGGGCCAGTGAAATAACAGAGAATTGTATAGACATTTATAGAATATGATTTTTTCAAGTCCTGTTTCTGAAGTTATTACACAGAAATCTTTTTGGACAGTATGTGATGGTATTATACTTATATTTATATACACATATTCCTCTATAAACACACTTTTCCACATTTATTGTGTATATATACATTTATTATATTCCTCTGTGGTGTATTGAAGAATTACCAATAGTACAGTAGACCACATCATTTAAGGTTGGTCTGTTGTCTTCGATTGCCTGATATTAATAGGTTAACTGTAAGTCTTCCCCTGAAAAAGTTCTTCCTGTATAGTATTTCATATCATTTAGTTAATGAGCTTTCCGATTATTAGGAAAGTTATATCAATCCATGTCCATTGTACAACTTTGAATGCCATAGATTGAATTGTTTAAAGCTACTGTTAGGCACTTATATACCTATTTTATTTTTGTACAGTTAGCGCTTGATAGGAAGTAAGGTTTATGTCTGACGCTAGTATTAACATATTCCGTTAAGCATCTATAATGGTTGCAGGATGTTTTAGTTTAATATTATATGCGGAAATGATGTGTGGAATGTTTTTTATGTTTTTTATGAGAAAGTTTTATGAATTTTAGCAACAGAGTTTTATTTGAATGAGTCATTATTAAGACTGTTTTTTGAAAGTTAGCAGTCTGTTCTTGTTTTTAGAGGAAATGACGACATATTAATGATAATCCCTCTGTGAACCAATGAACTATGAGGGAAGTAGTATTTAAACCTTTTGTGAATATGAGAATGATGTATTATCTGAAGAAGCCTGATGGTGAAAGCGCTAATAAATTACTATTTTATTAATAATACTTTCTGGAGTTATATTTGCGAAGCAATCACAATATCTTTACAGCTGTAGAGTTTATGGTTATCGTCTACTATTGCTGAAGATTTGGAGCTGTTGAGAGCCTGGTAACCACTGTGGTGACTTTTGTTTTTGATATCAGTTACCAGTTTATTGCCTCGGTGGTTTTCGTGGTGCGGTACAGTGTTGGGATTATTAATATATATATATATATATATATATATATATATATATATATATATATGTATATATATATATATATTATATATATATATATATATATATATATAAATATATATATAGGGGCGGCTCGTGCTATAGGACTGCCGGACTGCAGCCCTCCCACCTAGAAAAAACAAAAGAAAAATCTGTGAAACAAAAAAAAAAAAAAATCACAAGTCCCGACTCCTCTGCGCATGCACGTACACATTGAGGAACTCAGACTGCCTTTATCACCAGTCCGGATACAGACAAAGAGATACCCAGCAATTTGTGCTGCGAGATACCCAGGAATCTGTGCAGTGACAATCACACAGAACAGAGGAGCTCCGGACTGCTTCAGCTGCAGGCAGAACCAATGAGGACTGAGGGGTGAGCTCTCACAGGGATTTCACTGCTGTGCAGGCTTCTTTCATGAGTATGTGGATTATACTGCTGGACAAAGGCTTCAGGTAGGTGCAGAAATGGTTGCTGGCTGGATTGTGGGCTTCGTTTGTGAAACAGGTAGGTGTAGATTATACTGCTGAACACAAGGTAGGTGAAGGCTTCATGACATAGATTATACTGCTGGACAAAGGGTGTGTGTGTGTGTGTGTAATGCCCCAGTTGCTATATACTGGTGGCTAGAGAGAACAAATGGTGGTGGGTAGAAATACTCAGGCTTGAACCCTGTATCTTGGATGCAGGTGGCAAGGACCTGAATTCCCTATCCACCACCATTTCTAAAAAAAAATTGCAGATTTTTGCCTCATATTTGTTCTGTTCCTCATAAAATCTGTGGTTTCTGTATCTACATTTTTCCTTGGAAAGTCTGTTCAGTGGTGCATTGGTAGCATTGCTGCCTCACAACTACAGGTTCTCTGGTTTGATTATTGGCTGGGGTGCCTTCTTTGTGGAGTCTGCATGTCTTCTCATCTTACAAAGATGTGTCTGGAGTTTCTCCCTGCTCTGCTGAAAATTGCCTTTTGTTCCAAGTCAGACTAGTTTCCTGGTTAAATGTTTAAAAATAACAGGCATTTGAATTTCAGACTTCATATTCTTCAGAAATTACATGGTAACACAAAACCATTTATTCTAGCAGTTGTCTAAGTTTATAACATGAATATTTGAAAATTTTCCCTATTTTTGGGACTGTATCCCCCATTATTGGCTTCGTCTAGGTATTTTGTGGTAAGGTTGAGAGCTATCTATGGTGAGAACTGAATTCACTGAATGTTTGGGGGCAGTATTCCCCCCCATTACTGGCTTTGTCCACATGTTTTTTGCTAAGAGATTGAGAGCTATGGTGAGAACTGAATTCACTGAATATGTTTGGGGGCTGTATTCCCCCATTATTGGCTTTGTTCAGGTGTTTTGTGCCAAGAGGTTGACAGCTATGGTGAGAACGGAATTCACTAAATGGTAGCCATTTAAGTTTGTCTTCCTCTCTTTCGCAAAACAGCTGATTTGGCATACTATAAGGAATTAATATTTAGGATGATATTTTCATTTCATTCCATGAAAAAAAATGTGTTGTTATATTATATCTATTGTCATGATTTTGAAATAGACTTTGATTTAATTGAAGTAATACATAGATGTCAGGGGAATTAATTATACAAACTTCTGTTTTTATCCATTCACCTGTAGTTTTTGCAGCATTGCAGTCTTTTAGTTAAACTTATAGCAAATTAATAAAACTGTAAATTACTTAAAAAAATACCTCCATTTTTATATCACATAAAGTTTATGTTGTGAGATTTTATATGTATAACCTTTCTGTATAAAATAATGTCATCATTTGCTATACTTTGCCTAACCATTTACTGAATGGAGAATATGGAATATGAACCTTTCCTTAAATTTTTTTGTCTTTATTTTTTGAGTTTTTTATGTTGCAAACTTCTGCTTCACAAATGAAAAAAAAATAATAATAAAGAAAAGCATGGCCATCCTTGCCTTATACATCTGCTGGGAAGGAATGTTGATAAAACTGTACCATCTGTCTGCAGAGTAGAAGGACTAGCATTTATTGCTTCACACATCTAAGGTAAACCCGAAAAAAACATTTATTTCCATTATTTACCACAGGTAGGACTATAGCATATATCTGAAAACTTTAACAATGTCAGTGACTATAGTCACCAAAATAAATTTAAATTTTCCCTGACATGAGAATAGCTGTGTTCTGATACTTATCTACTGACCTATAGCAGCCCAGCAGTGCAGAGGGGCACTGTTGGCTACTATTGGCCATTAGTGCAGTAGGGCTAGCTGCTTCTCTTCCTTCCAGGAAGAACAAGCTGATGACAGATGCTGACTAATACCCAACCCACCTGTCACTTCTAGTGCTTGAGGTATTATTTGAACTCAGCTTGCCTGAGATACCATCAGGGCTTCATCTTTCTATATCACAGGGGATGAGCACTCTTTTTCTATTATTTTCCTAATTTTTAACATACTAGCTGGGTTTATATATATATATATATATATATATATATATATATATATATATATAAAGGAGGCTAACAGGCTAAGAATCAAGCCTATATATCTATGAAGAAAAGGGGGCCAAGAAGCAAGCCTTGGGGGACACTTATGGGAAGTGAAAATAAAGTTGAGAAGGTTTCTTACTATTTTACAACCAGTTGTCTGTTGCTAAAGTTTGCTATCGAACCAGGATAGCATAGGTTGGAAGAGGCCTAGAGACAAGAGTTAAGTTAGCAGTTTTGGCATGTGAAAAAAGTGTCAAATTATTTCGATAAATTAAGGAAGACTGATGAGTTTGTAAGTGACCTGCGTTTCTATCACGATTGACTGGGTTGATGAAATGTAGAAGGGCAGTCATGGTGCTATGACTTGAATAAAAGTCATGTTTGGTCTGTGTGAAGGGGTTGTTGGCAATAATTTTGAGGAGATGTGTCTGACTACATTTCTCTAGGACTCTAGGACTGTCTAGGGAGACAGCATTGTGATAAGTCTGTAATTAGAAAAATCTGTTGAATTTCTACCTTTGTGAAGAGGTATGGTATAAGTTTTTTTTTTCAGAATGACTGGGATATTGTTCACTGTTTTGGACTGGTTAATAAAAATGGAGATTGGGTCAGTGATTGTGTCTGCTGCCATTCTGGTGTAAACACCTGGAAGATTATTTGTATCTGGACTCGTGGGCTTTAGATTTTAGGGTTGTTCTTTTATTGCTGAGCTAGAAACACAGAAGGATATTGTGAGATCATTTAACTGAGAAGGTGGAGGGAGAGTAGAAGACAGTTTATAAAATAAAAAATATTGCTAAAATATATACAACTGGGGAAAATAGCCCCATCTTGTTTCAAGATCAAACATGACCATTATTGCGAAAAATAAAGTTAAAAAACTAAAACGTGTTTTTCTTTAACCTGCTGAAATCATCATTTGCACTCCTATAAATGTAACAAAAAATAAAACTGACTATAAAATGAATAGATTACTAATATTATCCATTTTATTGTTAAGTTGAATCTATTATGTTCAATTATGAACTGACTGTTGTATTAAACAATATGAACAAAGCTGTGGGTTCATAAGTACAATGGCTGTTGGTAGCAGAATGTACTATTCCCACACATTTAAAACCAGCTCAGGTATTGAACCAAAATAAAATGTGATCCAGATCTGCTATGTGGATATACCAGTAGTAGAATAATGCAAAATGGATTATTTATAAAAGATGGAGCTGCTTGAAAAACATTACCACTATTACTGTTTTGTGGCCGTGGTGGTACAGCGGTTAGTGTTGCTGCTTCACAGCAAAAGTTTCTCCGGTTCGATCTTTGGCTGGGGTGCCTTCTGTGCAGAGTCTGTATGTTCTCTCTGTGGTCATGTGGGTTTCCTCCGGGTGCTCCAGTTTTCTCCCAAAGACATGTTGTAGGTGGATTGGAAACTCTAAACTGGCCCTAGGCAGGAGTGCATGCATGCATGTGTGCCTTCCGTGGAAGGTTGGGTACCAGGCTGGCAACTCAACACCATAAAACTCCACTGCCAATCATGAGCGGACAGGTGATCCACCGTGGTGACCCCTAACCAGGAAAAGCAGAAAGAACAAGAAGACGGTTTTGCATTCGATACATTCTACATGTCTTCCAGTGTTTGTTGTAGAGCATCCTTCGTCATACGTTCTGTAGTCTTCCTTGTAAAGAGAGTTCTGCCAGTGTATGTGAGTATGTGAGTGTGCACATATATACATATATTTGTGTGTGTGTGTGTGTGTGTGTGTGTGTGTGTGTGTGTGTGTGTGTGTGTGTGTGTGTGTGTGTGTGTGTATATAAATATATACATGCATACATCTATACACACACACACACACAGAGTTGGTCTGAATTACAGGCAAAAATGAAGGATCAATCGCTGACAAAGTTCGCCGATGACTGCAAGCTGGGTGCAGTCACTGAATCCCCCAATGATGCCAATATCCTGAAAGAAGGAGTTATCATCCCCTTTGGCAAGGGAAATGTCCCTGCAAACTACTACATAAATAACAATACTTTAAGTGCCCAATCTGTGGTGAGAGACCTGGGTACACACCTTTGATCACCATGTCTCTACTGGGGTAAGAAGGACATTCTATATGGCTCACCTGATAAGTAAGGGTATCATCTCCAGAACAAAGCCAATAATAGAGAACACTCTTTGGTATGTACCTCTCTAAGCACCTGCAGCAATTGGAGAGACAGCAAAGTTTTCTTACAAAGAAAATTCAGGGTCTCCAGCACATGTCATATACAGACAGACTGAAATCACTGTCTCCTTACTCTATATCATTCAGACTGCTTACAGGTTACTTGTGCCTTGCATATGAAGCAATCTCCAATCCTACCTTAATGGAAGTGCTCTAGAAACCTTAACCTGGTATGTGTCATCAATAAAACTTGCTGGAGAGACAGATTTGTCTCACAGAGGTTAGCTCATATCTGAAACAGACTTACAATCCACATTAGAGTACTTCACTAACCCTATTTAAATGCAATTTGGGCAATTGGATGGGAAATAGTAAATTCATCCCAGGGGTTCCACCTGTATTCCTCTTGGATAGGGGTAATAGGTGTAGATTTAGTGTGCACTCATAAGAGACACTTTTGTTTACAAGAGTTAACTTGGCTTGGCTTGCAAAAGCCCTGGGGCCATTAGCCTAGTAACTTCCTATGATCTTATGAAACTGCACAGCATTGAAGCTTACAAGATCAAACTGTGAATGGAGATTGCACTACATGAGGCTCGGGTAATTTACCCTTCTTCTCACTGTGGTTCAGTCTTGGAGTTAGTATTAATAATTTTCAGGGGTGGGTTCCATAAAACAGGTAGATCTTTGTGTTTTATATATATATACATATATATATATATATATATATATATATATATATATATATATATATATATATATATGTATATATATATCTATACAGACACACACACACATCTTTCTATATATATATATATATATATATATATATATATATATATATATATATATATTAAAATACAAAAAAATTATAATTTTTTATCCCCTGCAAATTATATATACCAGCTCTGAGATTGCACTATAGTGAGTATCTTACCCCATCCTCACTTTATCACAATCTCCATTCACAGTTCACTCTTGTAAGTTTTGATGTTGTGCAGTTTCGTGGTTGTAAATTTTCAATGTTCTCATCTCAACGATTTGCATTTCAGTGTTGTATTAATTTAATAAAGTGAAGTATATCCGTATATCTATATCTATCTATATCTATATATATATATGTGTGTGTGTGTGTGTGTGTGTGTGTGTGTGTGTGTGTGTGTGTGTGTGTGTATGTGTGTATATATATATATATATATATATATATATATATATATATATATATATATATATATATATATATATACATATATATCTAGTATTATTTTCCTTACATAGTGAATGTCCTTCCAAGATACTCACTACCAGACAGAAATTATTTCTAGTAATATATAATACCATGCAATGGATCTGTAAGGGTCTCTTAAAATTTTAAGCCGGCTTTGATTTGGTAAATAAGTTCATTCAAATTCTGATACCTAAAGCTTAAGAAATCTGCTCAAAATATCTACACAGCCACAGAAATTCTGAAGCATTAATTGCTTTTTTGTCTGTATTTAAGACAATGTGTTTACTGCCTGCAGTGTTAAAATAATGCATTGTTTGTGTAACAAGATGGATCATATAGAAAGCAGACTACTTTCTTCTCAGAAACAACTCAGACACAAAATCAATTTCTTGCAATTAGCAAACAATAATATAATTAACTTCCCATAATTAATTATGTTAGTGTGTATATTCTGCAGTATTAACCATCTGGGACTTGTCATCTGCTTTGTGTTAAATATGTTAAGATGGATCCTTGTGCTATGAGTTTTCCATGGTCATAGCATATATAATTTAAGATACATTAGCTCTCTGCCTATTTGTAAGGATAATCAGGAAATAACTTTATTTTGTTAGGTTTGCTAGATTTGCACTTGGCCTGACACTGAGATCCACAATTATGATTCACAGAAATGTGATCACCAAATTAATACATTTTGCTTATTGTCTATGCAGTATCTGGCTTAACAAAATTTACATAAGTAATGCACTGTTTCATATAGGATTGTTTGAATTTCAACCTGTATGATCTGATAGTTGTTGTGTCTTTTGGCTTATCCTGGTTACGGGTCGCCACAGCGGAACTCCGGTCCGCTAATGTTTGGTAGTGGATTTTTACGTGCCAAGTTACCAGCCCTGACGCACAACCTTCAACGAAGGTACGCCCATTTATGCATGCCTCCACACAGAAGATGCTCTAGCTGAGAATCGAACAGAACAACGTCTTGCCGTGAGGTGACAACACTACTGCAGCACCACTACCGCGCTAACACATCAAAAATAGAAAGATAACCTATCACTTCAACATGTCAAATATACCTTAATATGAATGCCAGTCTTACAAATAACCCATAAACAAAGAAATAAAGCAATATAAGATATGAAAATTGCACCCTCATAGGAATGAGAAAACTGCTTTACCACACCTTTAAAGAATTCAGCAATGTAAAACATCATCTTTTAACAATAGTGCTCGGCAAAAAAAAAAAAAAACTCACCCTAACTTGCAATGAATACATGACACTCCACAATAAGATAGTAGATATAGAAACTGCAACAGTTTACAAATGTAATCTCCATGACAATCTTGAATTTTGTAGCTATTCCTGTCCTATATGGATAGCAACAATATTGTGTGTGTGTGTGTGTGTGTGTGTGTGTGTGTGTGTGTGTGTGTGTGTGTGTGTGTGTGTGTGTGTGTGTGTGTGTGTGTGTGTGTGTGTGTGTGTATATAATATGTTTCTAGCATCTTTGAACTTTCTACCTTTGTTTATAGCTGGGGATGATTAAGATAATGCAAAATACACCAAAACACCTCTGCAGCTAGTAGAATATCAAACCATTTGCAAGCCCTTATAATTTTCTATAAAAAGGAGAAATAGGATAACCAATTAAAAGTCATAACATTGACCAGAAGACACTCTACTTACCTTAAGAGTACATTGACTATACTGTTATCATAAGATAAATATCCCGTCCACCAACCCACCTTCAAATCTTCAAATTCCTCTTATAGTTAAATGTCAAAACTCTACAATAAGTATTCTTACATCTTTAAACTTAGCTAGTCAGTACTGTATAACCTTTGCAACAGTCATTTAATAAGCCCTTTAAACATGAAAGTATGTAGCTAACTATATTTCAACAATGTATGAACTGCTTATAGATAATAAAATACTTGAGAAAATTTTATAAAAAATACAATTTACATTTCTTAACTAAGCATCTAATATAAAGCTGTTATTAACATTTATTATAATTTTGATGTTCTAAGAATTAAATTTTAAGCAGTGCAGGGATTTTGTACTGTTTCAAAAGATGCAACTAAAAAGACAAATTTCTTGGTATGTAAACAGTAAAACCAAATAAAATAATAAACAAACAGTACTGTTGTGAGATTTCATCACTTGAATGAGACATTAAACAAAGATCCCATCTGCTTGAGTTTGTGGTAGCTCAGGTGGATGTAAGAGATCTCATGGTGCCTATTGAAAAGAGCTGGGGAAGTTCACTGATGCCCTGGAAAAGTCTTCCCAACAAGTAAAAATACCACTTCACATCTGCCTTGAAAAGAGGCCACAGGCCTAGTGGAACTAAGCCAATCAACAAAGGATGCATAGATAAAATAAATACTCCTATACACATATATGTAACATGTGTGTGTGTGCCTGTGTGTATGTATACATAGATAGATAAGGCTTCATACATTTCATTATATGCTAGTTTGAAACACAAATCACTAAAAAAATTCACTGAAGATACATTTTGTTGAATAAAAATTTATAGAAACCCATGGAAGTCTATAGACAGTAACACTGGTGTGGTTTAAAGTCCTAGGAATTATTAAGGAAGTGAGTCTGGAAAACTATTTGTGAGTTGACAATGGGCAACGTCATGTTGCACTTCCATACAGCAAGAAGTTGTTTGTGATGGTGTGTCAACAGTGATTCACTGTGCATGCTGTGTTTTTTTTTTAATTTTTGCTATGGTTATGTGACCATGGAGTTATTATATTTAAGTAAGTGCAAGGGTGATATGGGGAGGGGGGGGCCTGTAAAAAAAAGCTTCTTTAGGTATATTCTTTCTATAGAGAGTTTTCTATGAATTGTGATTCCATGAAACGACTTTTCACTGAAATTATATAGACTCTATATTATTTAGTCTTTTTCACCAGTTTATTCCCACTAGGCCAGTGTCCTCTCTTCAGTGATACACTACATAGTATTAATACTGCCTGGGGAAATTTAGCCTGGGCACTGGGAAACATCATCTACTCCGTTTTCAATAAGTGGTCTGAGATCTATTACATCTACCTGAGCTACTACCAACTCAGGTAAATGTAATCTCAGTTTAATGTCTCCTCTGAAGGATGGCAGATGCTGGTGTGCATCACCCCACTTATGCTGCACCGCAGTGTCAGTTTTGGAAATTAATCCAAGTAGCTAATGTGGGTATAGAACCCACAATGTTCTGATCTTCCTGCTTCAAGAGTAAATAAGCTACCTGTTGAGCCACTGACACGTTCTCTCATGCTTGCACATCCACCACTTTGGCATCTACACCCTCTTTAAAGACTTGCCCCCAGATTTATGAAGCTTGCGCCAAGCGCAGGCGTAGCATAGGTGGCACAATGCCAAATATGTCCACCGAGTGATTCAGGTATGAACCAATCCCACGTGCACTACTGGCGTACGCCAGAGCTACGCAGCCCTCGGCATAGGTATGCAAATCACCCCATGCACAGTGTCGCACCATGCTATTGAAGGCATACAGTGATTCACGAAGTGGTGCAGGAGTAGCACAAGCCCATGGAAATGTAAACCAAAATACATGGTTTACATTTTCCCAAATAGAACATTGAAGTTATGTAAGCAGACCACATGCATGTATTACAAAGTTAACATATGCCAATGGACAAATACACAGCCAATGGCACAAGAAAGGATGCACAACACCTAAAAATCAACATTTAATGTCATGTCCACAGTATTTATTTTATTTTATTTATTTTACATTTGTTAACCGGGAAAAAAATCCGACTGGATACAATGTCCTTTTTCAGCGGAGGCCCAGGGAGAAAAGCTCCAACATTAAACAAAATACAGACATTTCCAAAATTATAATATTACAGAGAGAGAAACAGTCAAATATCAAACATACAATCAGGTTGCAAAATTCATATGTTAACAATGCATATAAGGAAATAAAAAAATGAAGACAATGAACAATTCAGGTAGATAATAGAGACTAGGAAATGTCAGTCAGGAGATGAGCATTGGCAAAGCCAGTGCTTCTGATAGTGGTGAAACAGTTGTTTCTTGAAATGGGGTAGAGAGGTAGAGGAAAGAATACTGGTGGGAAGAGAGTTCCAGACTTTTCCAACGGCGTTTGAAAGAGTGCATCTCCTCCAGTATTGTAAGCTTTGACCATCTTTATGAGTGGTCTGTTTGCAGAACGTAGACTGTTAAGATTAGAGTATAGAAGGACTAGGTTCTGAAGTGAAGGACAATTGTTGGGGTTTTTGAGAATTTTATATACCTCAGTAAGTTGGGTAATTCTAACAAGGTTGGGGAGTTCAATCCATGTTAAGTTTTGAGGTTGGTGCAGTGATGGGTCCTGTATGGAGTTCCTGCTGCAAATCTAGCTATATGATTATATGAGCTGGATAGTTTATCAAGTATGGTTTTGTTAAGATTGGTGAATATTGCTGATGAATAAAGAAGGGTGGAGCAAATGTGTTTGGGCAATGGTGATTTTAGTACTTGGTGTTAGGAAGTTTTAATTCTATAGAGCGATCCTAATTTTTGTTTACTGTTTTGATGGACAGGTTGATATGTATGTCAATTTCAGTTTATTATCAATAGTAACTCCAAGCAATTTTGTGTGGGGGTCTGGGGAAATGATAGTACCATTTTTGGATGTTATGGAGACATCAATAAGGTGATTTTTGTGAGTTGGTTGAAAGATCAATAATTTAGTTTTTTAGATTTAGGATTAACTGTCGTTCTAATAGCCAGTTTTCACTTTGGTGAAGCAATTTTGGGTTTTAGTTAATAGTCTGTCTGGAGATGTATCCGAACAAACCAGTGTTGAGTCATCCGATATTGAATACAGGTGGCCTCGAATGACTGTATGGAGGTCATTAATGAAGACCGAGAAAGAAGTGGCCAAAATGGACCCTTGAGGGACCCCAATGGTATTTGGTAGTAAAGTGGAGAGAGTATTCTGCCACAATACTGCTTGTTTCCTGTCTGAGAGGTAGGCTTTAAACCAGTCTAGTGTCAAGTTATCCAGGTAGAGGTTTTTTAAGGTTTCCATGAGTAGTTGATGGTTGACCATATCAAATGCTTTTGATAGGTCTAGAAATAAGGCAGAGGACACTTTCTTGTCATTACGGTTATGGTTTATTGTGTCAGTGAAGGAGAGAAGGGCAGTTGTGGTACTGTGTTTGGGTCTGAAACCATGCTGGGAGTTGGCTAGTAGGTTGTTATGGATAAGATAGTGGAGTAGCTGTTTGTGCATACATGTATGAACAAACGCACAGTACAACCACAGGGCATGTGTGTGCAAACAGGAATACAAAGGAAATATATAAAAATGGCAGAAAATCACAATGAAAGACAAATTAGGATTGCACCATAATATGCAATGGTAGGCATGGCACACCACAAGCAAGGCGCAAGGGTTGCCAGGGGCCCGCAACAGTGTTCGGCGCTGTAACTATGAATTAGTAGTCAATGCCATGCAAATGAGGCAGGTAATACTGAATCGCAAACGTCCCACCGGATTAAGGATGTACCTGATGGCGCAGTGCTATAACACCGAGGAGTGTATCAAAGGTGATACATGACATCAGCAGAGGGGTGTGCCACCATATCAGTAAGCACATTGGAGCAATGCAAATCTGGCCTGGCCATTGCTAAGCAAAGCTGAAGGACAGGGGTGGGGAGGAGGGTATAGAAACGTTTAGCTGAGAGCACACATGGTGCCCAAAAGCACATGTGTACGGGGATGAACTCGTGCCCGAAACCCGGTAAGCGGATGCACGCGCCGCAAACAATAGCACAAACAGGAAGGTCAGGGCAAGAAAAGAAGAAAATGCTGAAGCAGGGTAATCAGCGTACTAATGAGCAATTAACACCAATCAACACATGGCGGCCAATCGACGGCAGTAGACAAGCCTGCATGCAGAAACCTGCAAAACAGGATAGGGGAGGCATAGGATTGCAAAGAAAGGTGTGCAGGACCTGGAATGCAAAGATAGGAGAACTGTCATAGCAGAGCAAAGCAAACCCACAGTAGATCGGCAATAGCACACATTACACAAGATAAGCCAGGTATAGGAAAGTACAAATAAAAGCTGGCAGCTGGATGCATGCCAGCAAATGGTAGGTGTAACATGCACAAATGTAAATGGAAGGGCAGGAGGTAATTCACAGCATCCAAATGTAATGCAACACCAAAGGCAGCACAATAGTGGTTTCGTAAATAAAACACAGAAGATACCCTGTAGCCACGATCATACATACACACCCTATGACATCATCAGTGTTCACAGAAAAACAGTATAAAGTGTGAAAGCACCCAACACACACCTGTGTATTCGCAAACACTGCACCATAGGTGTAAACAGATGGGGAACTTTTTAAATGTACATGGGAGCTGCCATAGCTGTGATTCATCAGCATGTGTTACAGACTGACGGTGTTGTGGAGGATGATGCCGACAACCACCGTAGGCCTCGGAGGAGAAGAAGAGTGTTCAGACCAAGGGTTACCTACCAGGGGCTACATGATCTGGAGATAGTAGAGCGTTACAGGGTGGACAGAGACATCTTACAGCAAATAGTAGAGCTGTGCCAGCCATACCTGAGAACCAGAAACAACAGAGGGGAACCCATCCCAGTGGACAAGAAGGTATGTGTAAGCTTGTGAATACTAGCCACAAGTACCTTTCAAAGACCAACTGGAGATATTATAATGGGGATCTCACTGGCATCAGCATCCAGGGTACTACACCAGATCCTGGATGCCATGTTACCACATGCCAATGAGCATATACACTTCCCCCGAACTCAGGAGGAGTTGGCCAGCAATATGCATCACTTCCACCGTGTGGCAAACTACCTGGAGGTACTGGGTGCGATAGACTGCATGCACATACAAATTAAGTCACCACCCGGTGAGTATGGTAGGTGCTACATAAACCGCAAGGGATTCCACTCCGTCAACTGCCAGATCGTGTGCAATGCCCAGGGCATTATCATGGATGTGTGCACTGGCAGCCCTGGAAGCTACCACGACTCCCATATCTGGCATGCCTCACAGCTATATCAGGTATTTGTCAGGGGGGACATCCCACAAGGTCACCTTGTGGGGGATGCTGGCTATGCACTGGAGCCGTGGATGATGACCCCCATCAGAAATGCACACACACACATGCAAGAACCTCATAATGAGGCACACGCACAAATCAGAATCATCATAGAGCGTGTGTTCGGGATGCTGAAATCACGGTTCCGGTGCTTAGACACATCTGGTGGAGCCTTGCAGTACTCTCCAGGCACGTGTGCCCACATCTTCATAGTATGTGCCATGCTACATAATATGATCCTGCGGAAACAGCTGCAGCAGGGTCATAATGGGGGAGGGCCTCACAGCCCACCGCAAGTGTCAAGGCCAACACAGGCACAGAGGGATCCAGACCACAGACACACTGTGCCAGCCCCAGTAGGCAGACAGAGGCATGCCCAATATGCCTACGC
This sequence comes from Protopterus annectens, assembly GCF_019279795.1. Taxonomy (NCBI): domain Eukaryota; kingdom Metazoa; phylum Chordata; order Ceratodontiformes; family Protopteridae; genus Protopterus; species Protopterus annectens. The sequence continues at coordinate 1,469,540,872 of NC_056741.1, read as the reverse complement.
CTTGGCAAAGAGGGAACTTATAGCACATACCTTGACAGTGTAGGCTCCCACGGACTGACACTCCTCCCCACTTGCACACACAGTAAAATGGATGGCACACAAACACGACCACCTATAAATTGTGATGTATAGGTGGCCCACTGTGGAATCCTACATAGGCAGCCCTCAAACATTGTACACACAACAGCCATGGGAACACGGAACTGTAAACACCTGAACAGTAGATGCACCCATCAGCATCTATCAGTGCTGTGTGTATAGGTTCCCAGGTACATTGGTAGGTACATGCCCAATTGTCAGAGACAAAACACCAAACAGGGCAAACAGTGACACCCGTCGCCACAACATCGAGTAAGCAACTGTCGCGTACTGGAGCAGAGGCAATCACAGGAGCACATGTGTGTAAGCACTGTCCTACACACAGTCATCACAGATTACCCGCCGCATTACTGAGGGGCTCCACAAAATGTAATCATGGATGTAGTGTCAAGGCAGGGGATGTACCCATGACAGGCATTAGTCACCCCAGCATACTGCATCCACGTCATATGAAGGTGTAGAAAATTATCAGGTGTACCTAATTGTGATATACATACCCAGTGCCAGAGTACAGCCAGTAAACATCACATGGACATACCATTAACTGGACCCATTAAGTTGTAAACTAATGGAGTCATCCTTGTGAGTGTAGTGTGGAGTAATTGCTGTAGTGTACTGCACATACAAATTGACATAATTTGTGTACAACCCCCAGATGTCCAAGTGGTACATGCAGTGACTGTCATGCATGTTCCCAGTCCCACGTCCCGCAAGGGATGTAACATAATCCCGACAGCACGGTAATGCATTCCGGATGCAGGTCATCAGAATATGTGTAGCACACGTTAGCTGGAATAAGTGTTGCCCACAGCTGGTAAGCGATGTTTAAATATGACTATATGGATATGTGCGAAACAGGGCTAAGTGTCACCAACCACTGTGCAGATCATGGTCAATGATGTACAGAACAGGTGACACCAGCATTAGTCACGCCTGAACAAATAGCACTTGCTCTGAAGGGTAAAATGACCACTGCCAGGAGTAGAACAGGCAGTCATGTACACCATCACCCAACACTATTGTTAGGCAAGATGTACGTACGGTAGAGTTGCCAGAATTCAAATGACCAATGTGGGACATACGCCAGATGTCAGCAAGACGACACACACCCAGCCAGGATGAAAACCAGAATGGCAGTGTTTTGCATAGATGTCTAGTAATGGTCGCAGGTACGTGTTCCGTGTCCTGTAATATGTAGGTGAGTCAGATACAGAATAAGTGTGTCATGCAAATATGACATAAACTATAGGGAATATGTCTGTCCCAAAGTCGCAGAACATTTGCTATGTTCACAAATATTTCGCAGGACACAACTGCAGAAGGAGGGACTGTCCCTCGCAAAGTGAGATGGGAGGTAATCTTAACCTATGGCAGGTGTGTAATGTGACAGGTACAGACACAAACATGCGGAGTCCAGGAAACACAGTATACACTGACAAACACACAATGAAAGACGTAGCGTGCCTGTCACCACCCCTGTCCGAGATATGTATATATATATATATATATATATATATATATATATATATATATATATATATATATATATGTATATATCTACACATATATAATACAGATAGAAAGGGCGATAGTGTGATATATGTCGATATACAAGGGGTCACTGGCATCTGCAAATATATAGATAGGTCGACGACATTCTAAACACCTTTGAGGTACAAATAAACAGGGTACCGCCAACTATGGAATGTGTCACACACCGACACGCATAACCAAGAGGATGAAAGACAGAAAGAACACAGTACTGGAACAGTAGAACCATGAGCAGTAGGATGATAGTAAGGACATGTAGTCACCGCGTCGGCGGTGCGGTCCACGTAGGAACCGTGTACAACTGTGGTTGTGAGTGATGTAGCCTGTGTATGTGTGGTTTGAGGGTGCCATGTGTGTTCCCATGTGGCTAAAGTGTGTGTGTGTGTGTGTGTGTGTGTGTGTGTGTGTGTGTGTGTGTGTGTGTGTGTGTGTGTGTGTGTGTGTGTCTGCATAGTGTGTCTGTAGGTGGCAACTCGGAGGTAGATGATTACGGTAGGTGCGGGTATAGCTATCCATAGGGACACCTGTCCCACATTGGGAGTGACAGCCCCCCCTGGGCAGGTGTGTCCTGACATGAAACATTAGAAAGGGCAACTGTCCATGAGTGTAGGACATTAGTATGTCCCACATAATATGCAATAGTTGCAGGAAATACTCATGCCTGTATGTAAGAAACGGAAATGTTACATGCAAACCGATAAGTAGTGAAGGACCAAGAACAATAGGTATGTAATGAGGATAAAAGTATGTGCTATCCTGTGTACTGACCGTGGCCATATGTCAGCCTTTAAACACCACTGTGTGACCCGCAAGTGTCCAACTATGGCCATAAGAAAAGGTGGCAAGTCATGTGACAGAGGGTCTGACACCAGCACCACTGCAATGACTGCAAATATCTGGGACAGACATACACGGGATAGCTTTCATTTACAAATATCCCTGCACATATCGCCATACATCCGGAGGTATGGAAGTATCAACCGCACCTGCATACCATATAGAAACCAATTAACAACGGCCCAAAGTAAATTCCCATAACAGAAGTCTATTAAGTGATAGCACTGTAATTAGGGAAGGGGCCCACACACATATATATGGACTACATAAAAATGCAAGCCCCACAAAACCATATATGCTACGTACACCCGCCTACATCCCCCACACTGTAAACAATAGCAATACAGACCGTAACCACAGCCCAAACATCTAGTTAGTCAATTACATCTGCTGAACCGTTGACATACCTTGTGAGAGACATTTAAAGGTGCCATGCAAAATTGTATCCGTCGTATAACAGAACAAATGGCGATGTTACAGGTGTTTGCAATAGTTCTTTATCAGACGGGTGGGATGACAGGTACAGTCACAGGTAGAACCACATATTCAAGCCATCACACACAATCCACGGGGGACATGACCCCAAAATAGACTTTGCTCTACACAAAGCAGTTGCAATTACACATAACAAAACACAATACAGGCAGTTTCCCCGAAGGCAGGACAAATGGCCAATGCCCAGGTATAGAATTCAATTATACCCCACTGCTGCCGCATAATTGGCAAATGGAGTAGCTGCACAGCTGAAGTGCACATAATTAGTCACACTGGACCACCAATTGGTGGCAGTAAACCACATGTTGCAGGTATAGACATATATAAGGATGACTTGCCAGATATGCAAAATGTATGCTCATACCATATAACAGTTGAAAGAGTGATACAGAAGAGAGAGATAGAGACAAAACACCAGAACGATATCAAGGTATGTATAACACTAACTGTATGTATAGTATGTTCTGTATTACATAATGTCAGTGTATGCATAGCCTGGTTTGCAGTAATTAAAAGTGTCCGCCATGCATAAAGTGGGGATGGTATTTCTGTAGTGATGTCGCGCTGATCGTACTAATACTTGTAGAAGATGTGCGTCCAGCAGTGGGCCACACTGTAAACAGCACAGACACCACAAGGGATGCAACATGATGGCGTTAAACAGAACAATGTCATACGACCCACCGTCAGTGACAGGGTATGTCCAATACGTACGTGCCATAGCAGGGGATAGTGTATATATAGATATACTGTAACAGTATGCATGTGTATGGGCATATAACATCAATGACATGTCTAAGGTGGACCCTCTGTGCAAGTAATGGTTGAATTATGGGATACCATGTAAAACATGTAATGTATAGTACAGTAGATTGATACGTCAGATATGTTACACAGGAGAACAGGCGTATGATGCATAACAAAGGTATCATATAGTGATGTGAGTAGTATGTACTTAAGATATGTATAAACAGTTATGATGAAATAACTATGTACTCCACTCTGTGCATTTGCAAAGGACACAAACATTACTCCCATACTAGAATAGCAGAAGAGATGTGACAGACAAACATGAACATGCCTGGCATGTACAATAACAGTATACATATGGCCCATAGTCAAGGGACATTGTAATAGCATGACAGCCAATCTAATTGGAAGGGCTATACCAGTTACCATGCACAAAGGACATGTAATAGCTGCACAGGATCATAGTGGGGTACCATGCAGTCTGGCAAGTCAATGTGTAACAACAACTACAGTGTGCACACCAGTGGCACTTCTCCAGGGTAGTGTCCTGTGAACAGAAGAGCCATGTGTAACCTGCATCACTGCACAGTACAGCCATTGCAGTGATCCCTGGTGTACATGTGTCCACCATCCAGCAAGTGAGGTATCACATGAAGACTGCTACTGACTGTCCATGCGTGATGTACATAGGAATCATGTCCCAAAGCATGGTGAGTGTCTGGTCTGGGAATGCAACCCCCAAGCACATGCCACACACTGTCGCGTATGTGCACATATCCATGAGCATCATGGTCATATTGGTTATTGTGTATGTTGTGTATGTGGAGCATATCCATAAACATATTTGCAGACATGGGCCCTGTCTTTGCAGCAGACGTCACCCCTGAGTATGTAGTCTGCATATGTGTACAGACGTGGTGTCTGTGCATAAGCCGCATACATTAACAGTTGTAGCTCAATAAACATCATGGCATTTTAATGTTGGGTTATGTAAAGCTGTTGTGTAAGGTACACCCTATGTGGGGTGTTGTACCCATGGATGTGTGTATACGTCCAGTGTTCAGAGGTACAATGGGTGCCTATGTACCAGCTACACATCCAGTACAGACATATGTGAACATGTAGCAGGATATCCATGCCACAGTGGCAATGTGGTAATCACAGGAGTGTGTGTGACATACATGTGTCTTACAAACATGTACAATGCAACATGTATGTAGGGGACTAACACCTATGTGATAACCAGTGGGAGGATGGTGTACTGCAAAAGTGATGTTCACACCAAGTGTCATGCAGGTAGAGGCCATGATGTTCATATCGGTATCTGTAACAGTGACACCTGTATGGATGGAGTCTGTATCAGCCAGTGGAGCAACAATGGTGCTGGGTATGCAGTGGTCTGTAAAGCTAGGCAGGGAAGTCCCCTCAGTGGTAGCCTGTACCTCAGGGAAGCATATACCGAACATGAGGTCCCCATGACTGAGGACTGTGGTAAGCCAAGCGTAACTGGATTGCAGTATGTGATATGGTATGCCACCCTCAGTGTGTGTGTCCCGTCCATTAGCCACATTGCATAACATCCGGAGACATATCTTGTGATGTGCAGGTGGATGTGTATGTAGTCATTACCAGAATGGAGAACGGTGCTGAATGGCAGTGAGAGGACAATGCAGGCTGTGTGGACACCCCGTGTTGTCATCAACTACTTTGGCGACTGTAGGAAAGGTGTTCAACAGGTGTAGGAGGAATGCTGTGGCCCCAACAAGACCAACCCAGCTGGCATCAAAGGACTGGAGCACAACAAAGACTCGACAAATGATGTCCATGATGATGTACCCTATAGCCGTGCATAACAGTCCAGTGAGGTGTGTAGGGCAATAGTCCCAGTCATTCAGTGTGGCACCACCTGTGTGGAGTGTTACTGTCGCTGTGTGCCAGTCAGGGGCCACAATGACTGGTACAAGGCTATTACTAAATACGGTGTCCCAGTGGGGAGACATGCTGTTCAGAGTTCTGTGGACATCAAAGCCTGGGATATTGCAGAGTAACAAGGGGCCTGTGTACTAGGACATATAGATTGCAGGTCAGTACTGTGTATGTGTGATTGCAGGTACACCGCAATGTACCTGCAAGGAATGTGGCCCTGCAGGGTGTGAGAGGATGTAATGTTAGCAATGAAGCCATCAGACAGCAAGTTGCCAACATCACCTGTTACTGTCATGTTCCAGAGTGACAGTTGTATGTGTGAGCAGATGTGGGTATTGCATACGACTACTGACATACCACCATAATGCCTTGTGGTACATCTCGGAATGTGTCACAGTAATGTGTATGTAGCTAGTTATGGAGTATGTGATGAGGGATCCTGTGGCCCTACCGAGGCTGACCAGTGAGTCACCCCACCCATGGGAATGTACACCACTGTGTAACAGACCCCACCTGTTGTTGTAAAGTACATCTGTGGGACTGCACCCCCAGAGTGTCATCTGTATTCTGGTGTGTACCAGCATGGCTCTGTGTGGAATAGCATGAACCACATTGTTGTGTATGTGCCATTGAAGTGCACTGCGGTATGTCTCAGCATTTGCATGTGCATTGTCCACCTGCACGTGTGTCACAACAACAACTACCACTGTCATACGACATCTGTAGTTGGTGTTGTAGTACTCATCTACTGTGTATGCCGTGAAGTGTGTGGTGCCGGTATGTGGCTAACAAGGATGGGTAGCAGATGTTCAGATTCCACCAATGAGGGGATAACCACAGGTGTGGAACAGCAGTCACATGTTGGTAGTGTCCATGTCAAGGATACTGTTGGTCTTGGAGGTGGTGTATGGGTCGAACCAGCTGAGCGGAGGTTATGACTCATGCACAGTATACGCCTAATGTATCAGTACATGTGCGGCTATCATAGTTAAGTGTGGGTTACTGTCAGTCTCGCATTAGTAGCATCAGTAGTTCCAGACTCAATTATATGCACGTGGAGCACCTGTGATGCATTGTGTGAAGTAACCAGCTGGGATGTGTGTACAACATAGTGGAATATGGGGACACCTCAGCTGTGGGTGTGCCAGTCCAGGTACGTGCCTGAGAGGTACGGTCTGTCTATACCCAGTCATTGCAGGTGTGGTCTGCAGAGCCAAGAGGCAGGTCCCAGTCACTGCAGAGATATTGCAGTGGTGCAGTATCAGGTGTGCCTTGCCTGCATGCGTCACAGAGGATGATGTCAAGCATTGTGTGACATGACCACATGCTTCACTAGCCAGTTCCCGTTCTGGTGGTGACTGTTATTGGGCACTCTGCAAGACAGGCAGTATAAAAGCAGCAAAAGTCCAACATGTGATTCGTACTCCCAGGGCTGACAGGTGCAGGTCAACTGTGCCACAGCATCATGTTGTTTGGCTGGGTCTGTCAAAGTGGACGTATACTAGATGCCTGTGGAATGAGAGCAGAAGCATGGACAACTGTTGGGAGTGACACAGTCATTCGTAGTACAGTGGTAACAGGTCCGGATGACCACAAAATGCTTCCCAGGGCATGGACCACACCATCAGAGCGGCAACACTGGTGGGCTATTGCATGTCCTTGCACACATAGTCTGTGCCTGAGTGACAACTTCAGTCACACAAACATGGAAGGGGAGTCACATCATACCTGCTGACTTGTGGCATGTGTGCATAGGTTATGTTGCAGAACCAATTACTGGACAGCAAGATGTAAGTGACTATTGCCTTGTGTAGCCTGCTGAGTGGAACAGCAGTGTGACTGCCGACACTCACCTAAGACAGGTGCGTTGTGTATGTTATGACACCCTATTGGCTGTATGTCATGGGCACACGTGTCTGTGGGCCATAGGTTGGTGTGGTTGTATTTGGCAATGTGGGCTGTCATCGGTGCCCACACAGAGTATGGAGGGGTACTGTACAAGGTGTCTCCGTATGTGTGGCCTGTGGTGGGGATCATGTGGGACCATGTGATGTGTGGGGTGCTTTGCCAATGTTGCACAACCTTACATGACTGTCAGGTGCAGTCAGGGTTGGTGACAGTATAACCTCCAGCAGGGCTGCATATGTGCATCCCCCACAGGCTGTAACTGTTGTATGTTGGGAGGTGTGCATTGACTGTGGACATGAGAATAACTCTATTGCCACATGTACAACATAGTCATCATAGTGACAGGCAATAGCACTGGTACGTGCCAGTTGGACATCCTGTATATAAGTGGTACGGGCAGGTGGACAAGCTGTAGAAACCAACATGTCTCACGAGGTATGTGAGTGATGTGTGTATGACAGCTTTTGTACAGTTATCAAGCTGGAAATGTATGGACAGACAGTGTACCTGTGAGGACTGGTGTGAAATGGGTGCTAAACTAAGCAGTAGCTCATAAGGTGCCAAGAAGCTCTGCAAAAGTGCTGAGCATGCCCATAAATTACAGATAGGGTGTTGTATAATATCAACCCACAAGTGTTGACAACAGTCATGATTGGTGGCACTGCATTAGAGCACTGCCAGGTATGGTCTGCAGGTCCATGAACCATTATCAATGTAGATGTTAGCAGTACAGATGTACAAGACAGTATGGATGTTTGGCTACAGATGCCTGTGTATGTCACAGGAGTGTTCTTCTACTGGCCTGTTGACAGATTCACAACTACTAAAGGTGCTACAGTGACATGTGCATATCATACGGTGTCAGCTACAGTAAACCAGGGTTAATGTGTTGTACCCCACCCGCATTGTAGCCCATACCACACAGACAAATGTCAGCCATCTGTGTATGTGATGATGTGAATGGCCATGACCTATGGACAATTGTTGTCACAGTGTTGTGAACAACATACAGAATGGGCTGTGTGTGTGATGTGTGTGACATATGTGCACATTCTGGTGGATGATATCAGCAATGACACCACTAGGGGAATACCCCCGTATCCATTAAGAAACACCTAGGCTGTGGTCAACAGTATGGACACTGTGTTAGGGATGGTGTAGTGTAGTACACCTCCCTGAGCTGGAGACATCTCTCTGGCCCTTTAGGTAGTCATCTGAGGTGCCCATGACATGATTGGGTGGTATTCATGAGCACAGAGATCATTGGACAGGCATACACAGAACCCGTGTGACCAATATTGGAATACACATCACCCTCCAGGAGTAGGGCCCATGTGTGGATGGCTGATACCAGCCTCCACAATACTCACCTCCAGTGTGCAGCATGCTATCCACCTTGCATACAGACATATGCCACACTATGCTGTTAGACATGCTACATGTCCATAGCCTGATCTGAAAGACATACGTCATGGACAACCACCATCCTACGACTAGGATGGCCACATGCTGGACAGATCCCTGTGCCATACCTGTGACATACTCCCACCATACCATGCAGCCCTGTCCACATAGCTGCACATATCATCCCTGCCTTACATGGTGTGATGGCCGTATGGTAGATATAGTATCATCTATCTGGATCAGTAATGTGTCACTGATGCCCCTCGTGGTGGCATAATGGGTGTCGGATACAGCTAGGAAATCCAGTCCGTGCATGCTATAGCTGATAACCTTACCTGCGAATGACGTCCGACTAGCCATTGTCCCATGTCTATCACATGTGCAACACAGGTGATCCATGGCAGGATGTTGAACAGCTGTACAGTGCAGTGTAGATGTCTATGGAAAACAAATGCATGTACAGGTTTCCATATGTACTTGGTGCATTGTCACTGCCCAAGCCCAGTAAGGCTGTGTCTGTGTTGATATGTGACATATCCACAGCATATAGGTCATCAGCATTACCGTGGATACATCAGGCATGGGTAGGTAGGTAAGAACACCAGTGCATGCAAACAGACATGTCCAAATGGAGACTGACGTCACATGCAGTAGGAACACTAATGAGGTGACACACATATATGGGGATGATATCCAATGCATACTGGGTGTTACATGTGTGGGACACACACATGCCAGTCGTGTTAGTGTCATGTTGATTTGCAAAGATAACTGTGCGAATATACTAGAATGTATGTGCAGCAGTATCACTGTACATGTCTGTAAATGTGACGTGCCACCTTCATCATGTCTTACAGATAATGCCACGTACGCACCTACCAGCATATAGCTGACAGGAGGATGATGTTGTAATACAGTACCTCCATGAGAACTACAAGGTGTTATTTAGCCACATGCCACAGCATGTACAGCAGCAGGATGACCTATGGCAAGATCTTCGCAGGAGGGTCAATGAAGTCGGCAGCCACAACCGCACCTACCAGCAGGTGCGCGGACACTGCACGGACCTCATACATCATGCAAAACAGCGTACCACTGCAATCACCAGAGAACAAGGTGGTCCGGGTGGTGGGCCACCAACCCAGACTCCACTCACACACACAGAGGAGCTACTGGCCAGTCTGGGAACACCCTCAGAACAGCCCCCACAAACACAAGCTGCCATCGTGGAGGTGGGTATCTCCCAACCAATGAGCCTGGAGTTGCCTAGAAAGTCAGTACTGAACATATGGCCAGTATATCCCATATATGTGCATGTGTCAGTGTACATCATGTAATGTAACAACATATGCAAGGTATGTGGACACACATGCTTTATGCTACCCTGTGTATGCACCATACCTCTGAGCTGTACGGGTATTTGCAGGATGTCCAGATGTCTGCCTCATATTGTCGGTGTGTTCCCTTTAATATCTGTCCCTTTCTGGCAAATAGCTGAGGAATGGAGCCATTAAATGATGACATACAGTTGTGTTTATGACTGCATATTCCGTGTCAAACCCATGTGCATGCAAACCTATTGGTCTATCAACTATCCAAGTTAGTAAGAGCAATATGTCACAGTTGTCCCTATATGTCCCCCATCATAGTAGGCTTTGTCCACATTTATTGTTCTAAGAGGTTGAGAGGTATGGTATGCACACATGTGCTGACTATATGCTATTGTACAGGTGAATGTGTTAACCTGCACTGTGCACCCTGTGGCTGTCATACAGTCATGGATAATGTTCATACTGCTGTGTCACCCTATACAGGTACCTCTGGCATGCCACACAGACAAGAGTTCATTGCAGGTGAGTCTATCATCGGTATCAGGCATGTCAAGGCATAGAGCTATTCGCCATGTGGCCAGTTGATACATGGATATACAGGTCGCCTCACCCATCATCCACACAGGCCACCCATGTGCAATATATACAACTAAAATGATACACAGACATGAAACTACAGTATTTGTCATTGCTACATGTGTGTCCAGCTGTGCATACAACAGTGGAGGTGTTCTACAATGGAGGCATATGTACTATACAGTGGAACAAAATGTGTGGTACACAAACCAGTACCGCACAGTCAGCAGTGATATGGGCAGACCACAGGCGTCACCATTGTGTTATATGCCCCTGCAATGGTTTCACACATTGTGATGTTCCATCCGACATGTCTGAGACACGTAGCGTTTTGGTTGCAATATTGTCACAATTTCCCATAACCCATACCCCACATACCACACATACACCTGTTGTCTACATAGCCTTGTGGATGGTAACATAACCAAAATCTATGGGTGTACGTCATATGGGAAAACACAGACATGTGTGATAGACGGCCATCACATACATGACCAACACATATGCACACATGGCCATGGGGGATGGCCAGAGACACGTAGCCACACAGAAGACGGGATGTGGATACACCCTGTCCCACTTTGTCCACACATGGTCCAAGTACAGCCATACTAGACCGATTGTACAGGTGATGTGGTACGCTGCACATCATAAATGCCTGTGCACAGCTAGTGGAGGTGTCGGTGACATGTACCTCATAAGATGTGTTGAACATGATGTCTGTGTCATAGCATGATGGTAGTCACCTTCACAGATTCCACTGATAGTGACACCAGGCCACAGAAACTGTACTCCCCCCCTGCCGTAGGACATCACTGTTAGCTGTGCACGATGTGTGCATGGTACATCAATGTCATGTGTGAAATGACAGGTCCGCTATGTGTGGACATGGATGCCAGGCAACTAACACTCTGTAGTCATCATGCAGGGGTGTCATCTGTATGTCCTCCAGTGACCTGTCACATGACATAGCATGGTTGGGTGTGTATACACCTCAGCATCATAGGTCACAATCCACAGGTATGTCATGGGTATGCATGCAGTTCTGGATATGCAATGTGTACATAACATGCACTGTTTAGCAATATAGACGCCTCATGATGCCATGCAATGGCACAGTGTCTGTACATCACACTGTATAGCAATGTAGATGGCCAAGTCCCCTACCATGCCCATGCACATTTGCTCAACATGCATTCTATCTGTAGGGCATATGGACACCACCGCAATGTGATACCCAGTACAATGCTGTACATGTGTCATGACACCATTGTGTCAGGCATGAGTGCATGTTAATGAACATGTCAGCAGAATACATGCCAAGGTCACGTCAGCCATGTGTACTGTTATCCTGTTCTGGTCCACATGGTGTATCACGGGGATGCATGCATACTACCATGATCATGTGAATTGCATGGATAATGATATGACACCTGCCTGCTGTAATGTGCATTCCAGGGGGTATGCTTACAAACACTATTGATGTCTGAGCTGCATGCTGTCAGCTGTATCACAAGCATGCTGCATGCCATCTGTCATCTCACATGCATGGTGTGTCATGTGTGTCAGTGTGTGTGTGTGTGTGTGTGTGTGTGTGTGTGTGTGTGTGTGTGTGTGTGTGTGTGTGTGCGTCTATTGTAATTTAGAGTATTTCTTTGCATTCACACATGATGTAGGTGCGTTACCCTCCTGCGGTCCATCTGATAGTGTCCCCACAGATGCTAGCAGTGATGAACATATGCACGAGGTACAGGCAGGGATGTCAGGGGCAGAATCTGTGCCAATGTTTGCCATCCCAGCTATGTCCCCCATTTCCCCACACAGTTCAGCTGCCAACACATACCGCATCTACAGTGGCCATAGAGGAAGGACAGTCAGCATTTGTTAGCATTGAACAGGAACATGTGGTGGCTACAGAAGGTGTGTCTCCACACCATGGTGGCAGTATATTGACTGCCCATAGGAGGACCTCTGGCAGACATGCACCTGCAGGACATAGCGCAGCAGCTGGGATCACCAAACACATGTTGTAATGGTGGCACAGGCACATGCCGAATGGCAGAACAGAGAAGGTCAGAGGCTGCAGAGGGCTGCTATCAGTACCCTAAACAACAACATCCAGGCATTGGCAGGTGCTCAACAGCAGCTTGCTGATGTTCTGGACAGGCGATTGATTGGGTGACATGGTCAAAATCCTCGACCGTGGCATGGCAATCCGCGAGCGTGAGCTGTCTGTGCTGGAATGTCTGGTAGGGGTGAGGTGTAGGACACATGGACGTAGGCCAGCTACACCACCTAGTGCAGGTCAACGTGAGCGTGCCACCTCACATGGCCGCTTCCATAGTGCTGGTAGCAGTAGCAATGCTGCTGGTGCTGCGATGTCCACACCAGGTCACAGCAGGCCACTTGGACATGGCCCTGGACGTTCCCAGTGGGGACACAGTTCCAGTGGCCATGTGTCATCAGACAGTAGCCATTCTATACCTCTGCCTGGTAGTGCCCGTGCAACCCCTGGCAGGCACAGGACACATGGCCATGTCCGGTCACAGTGAGCTGTACAATCTGGAGCTGTCCATAGTACCCTTGTGTAGGCCTCACAAATGACAGAACTATGTGTACACATACACGCACACAGCAAACACAACTGTAGGGCTCCACAACACCCACATGCATACAGAACAGACATGTCCATTCAAATCACTGGCCCTTACCCGCACACATGTTGTCATCCATTGATGCAGCCTCTGCCCCTGGCAAACAGTATCACCCTGTGCATATGATGAAGCCTGTACTGCATCCCTGTCATCCACAACATCGGTGCAGGGATATGCTCATATGGACTGATGCACTGGGTGAACAGAATAGTGAGAGGTGTATCTAACATTACTTCTGTATGCATATTGCGGGATGTGTATGTTGTATTGGTTGTGTGTGAATACTGAGATGTGAGAGGTGTATCTAACATTACTTGTGTATGCATATTGAGGGATGTGTATGTTGCATTGGATGTGTGTGAATACTGAGAGATGTGTATGTGACATCAGTGGTGTACTGTCAACATGCACCAGTCATACCATGTAGTCCAGGTGCATCATGCATTGTGATATGTTCACAGTATGTGTCTCGGTTACAACAGTAACAGCATGTTGGTAATGATGCCCTGGTTCCCTCCTATGGCATACTGGCATGTGCCTACAGGTATCAGTGTTTGCAGTTCCCCATGTGTAACTGTGGAGTACTCACAGGCACATATGGCAATATCAGCATGCTAAACGTACCCTCAACCTGACTGTTGGACAGTCGAACATGACACAGATGTCCGAACATGACACAGATGTCTGCACATATACTGCACCTGAAGCATGTGGTCAGTTGAACAGGCTACATCGGACATAGATGTGACATACATACTGGGAAACATTACAGGTATGTTGACATGGTGCAGGGGTTGTACACAGTGGTCAGGCCAGTGATGACATTAGAGGCCACCTGATAGCATGAGGCCACACTGTGTAGTGGTAATACCCTGTCACAGTACAGGAACATGGCCTCATTCACGGGGTCTACAGCACTATAACACACCCCATAGTGTTCAGGTGTGGACCCTTGCCTATGTGGTCATCACCCTCACAGTACTTTGCACCCACAAGACATGGCACAGAGAAGGGACATGCACAGGTAGCCAGTACAGCTGGGACTGATGGCATCAACAGGGTAGTAGACTGCATCACCATGAGGGGTTACTGATCCTGTTTCCACAGTGTGGTAGCAAACACCCTCACACCAAGCACCAGACAGCCATACATACATACATATACACACACACACACACTGTGGTGACTGGATATGTGTGTACGGATAGCCGATGTGTGTGATGCACCACACCTGCCGTCCTCATGCTTTCCACACTGCAGTATGTACAGATCTCTACAATGGTGTACAGGGATGTGTTACATCTGAGATGTAGTCCCCACCATATGTGGCATGTGTGGTCACAGAAGTGGACACACATGGCAGTGCTGGGAATGATACACCTGCCATATGATGATCTGTTTGATAGACATGCAGCAGTACTGTCCACAGTATGTGTACCAACAGCATGTCTGGCAATTGTGTGGCTATGTGCACACGGGAGGATGTCAGTGATACAGGTGTCACGTGACATACAGTTGGTTACACCTGACCACTGTGTATGCGTTAAGTCATCACCATCAAGTAACAGTGACATAGCGTGCTGTTTGCACATGGCATGGTAGGGTGGCGTGTGACACACCTGTGAGCCATCCCCAGCACACATATATCTACACAGGTGGATAACCACTTTATGTACACAGATCCCTCCATACTTGATGTACAACCAACTGTACTGTCTGTATGTCACCATATACAGGTGTCAATGATGGGGCTGCATTGCAACTGCATGTTGTAGTTAGGCACAGCTGTGTTACGGACATCGGCCACTGCACATGCATGGTTGCTGCATGCACAGTACAGATTGTACATGTGCATTGGTCCCACATGTGTCTCCTGTAGCCATGTTTGTATGCATTGCTATTGGTGGACATGTGTGTTGACATACATAAGTCGTGGACTGTGGTATGATATCATGGGTGTCATGGGCGACTACTACAGGGAAATGTGTCCTCCATTAACATTGCTACCTCCTGTATTGTGAGCATTCAGCAGAAATGGACCCACCTTCCATTTGTGTGAGTATGATTGCTTAGGCCACTGTTCTGCACGGGCGACAGCAAAGGCTTATCTATGTACATATGTGTTGTGTGTGTGGTACATGCACACATCCACTACAATCACATGTTTGACATATCCAAACATGTGTGTCCGTTGGTGCACAGCAACACTCATCTGTCACAGCTGTGTAAGACCCGGGGCCCCTGGTATGTCTTGAGCTGACCTGGTCATGTATAGTGGTATACTTGCAATGCATAACACCTGTTGGAACCCTGTCAGTACATGTGTACCCTGCACAGTAGCTGTAGACCTCTGTACAGTCCACTGGTCATGTGTCACACAGTGTTGTGGTAATGTATGGCTGTGTACTGCTGCAGCAACAACATGGTGATGTCTTGAGGGCTACAGTGTAGACTGCGGTGTGTACATCTGGGATCTGCACCTGTGACAGCTGTGATGGCAGCTGAGTGTGTACTGGTCACTGCATGTGTGTGACCACTCTGTGCGTGGGGACAGTTATACCTTACTGTGCCCTTCCGTGTGTAGACTCCGTCTGCATGCAAGATGGCCCTTTGCAACTGCTAAGTGTGTGAGCATGCGCAGTATGCTGTTGTGTAGATCGACACACATGACAGTCCCAAATGAGCCATTCCATATGTAGACTCCGTCTGCATGCAAGACGGCCCTTTGCAATTGGTAAGTGTGTGAGCATGCCCAGTATGTTGTTGTGTAGATCAACACACATGACAGTCCCAACTGAGCCCTTCCGTATGTAGACTCCGTCTGCATGCAAGATGGCCTTTTGCAACTAAGTGTGTGAGCATGCCCAGTATGCTGTTGTGTAGATCGACACACATGACAGTCCCAACTGAGCCCTTGCGAGTTGAGACTCCGTCTGCATGCATGACAGCCCTTTGCAACTGCTAAGTGTGTGAGCATGCCCAGTACACTGTTGTGTAGATCGACACACATGACAGTCCCAACTGAGCCCTTCCATATGTAGACTCTGTCTGCATGCAAGACGGCTCTTTGCAATTGGTAAGTGTGTGAGCATGCCCAGTATGTTGTTGTGTAGATCGACACACATGACAGTCCCAACTGAACCCTTCCATATGTAGACTCCGTCTGCATGCAAGATGGCCTTTTGCAACTGCTAAGTGTGTGAGCATGCCCAGTATGCTGTTGTGTAGATCGACACACATGACAGTCCCAACTGAGCCCTTGCGAGTTGAGATTCCGTCTGCATGCAAGACGGCCCTTTGCAACTGCTAAGTGTATGAGCATGCCCAGTACGCTGTTGTGTAGATCAACACACCATACAGTCCGAATGGACGTGTATTTCTAAGCATGTGGCCATGCCCAGTGACACCTTGTGTCAGTGATGTCCCTCTGTGCATGGCTGTTGTCATCCTGTATAGCCATAGTGGTCAGCCAGGCAACAGATGTCCATTTTC
>NC_056741.1:1469416349-1469521349 GCF_019279795.1 Protopterus annectens | reverse complement strand
CATTGGAGTGTGAGTATGGCTCATATCCGTCTGTAGTAACAGACACTTCTGTGCACCTCAGGTTAACATTACAGACTCACATTTATCCACAGGTTGTGGTACAGATCCCAGGACTGTATGTGTATACATTGACAGGTGCAGGACTTGTTTGTGATGGATGCATGGAGGGGTGTCCATGGCCTGTAATGGGGATCTCTACAGCCTGGCAAGTACGGTCTGTGACTGTCCCACAACCTCCTGTATATGGCTGACACATGCTCTACCTGTGTATATGCAGACACACACACTTACCACAAACAGCTACGGCTATCACATACACAAACCCATTGCACCACCATTGGGCCATGCAATAACCGTTGTCCCTCACACACACACACCTACGTGTACATTGGATGGCTGAATGACAGCTCTGGAAATGTTAACACCACACCCTGTGCATATGATGTCACCTGTGCCACCACCTGTGATGTGTAACATTGATGCAGGATCTGACTAACCTGGTGCTGCTGCACACGGTGACTTTATTCCACTGTATTGATGTTAGCATGCTGTTAACACACAGTGTGTTACTTCCAGGTGTATATCAGCAGCCATGATGCATTGCAGCTGTGACCATCACTGTAACATAGTTTACAGCACTGTTACTTCTGATGATGTATTCTCCATCCATGTGCCATTTCACTGATGTGTGTAGTATTGGCAACATGTGTGTCTGTGTGTGCAGTACGTGTGTGATGTGTGTAGTACACATGTATACATGCTTACAAACGCATACATGACATTACACAAGCTTCACCATTCGTACACTAGCTTACTCGTTCTTCCACACTCCACACGCGCACACGGGCTAACATGCACGCAGACATGCTTACTGAGGTTTACTGGCGTGCACGGGCGCAGACACACTGTGGGCAGGTTTGCAGGTCACATTGGTGGTATCCATGGCGTACACCGTCAGTCTCCTGACGTTCCCTAGGATAGCTCATGACATGCCTCTTCCACTGAGTACTGACAGCACACATGTGACACTGCTCTGGTGAGGTTACAGTGTTTTATACATACACACTCATGTTGTCACCTATCTTCTACTCTAATAGTCCCCTTAACCTACACTACACTGTAGAGGCTTGGCCCATATGGCATGACATGTTGTGATTCACTATCCTCAGCCTCACTTGCCTCACATTGCCTACAAATGCTTCTTTACATCTGTGACAGAGCGCTTCCACACATAAGAACCATTACACAGTAGCCATGTTGTCTCCAGCTTGCCGTTCATCTGCATGGCGTACTAACATCTAACTAAACCTACATTTTGTATGTATATTATACATATGTCTTGTTTTGAAGCGCAGCAGTTCTCATGCCGCTGCGCTACGCTTCCACACCAGGGATCGGGGGAGGACAACTACTGGTTTATTGATATCCAATGGACAAAGCTGCCACTGGCCTTGGACTTGGACATTGGCATGCTTCTTCGACTGTATTCATACTGTATTTGCAGCTGTCATTGCTCCGTTTAGCAACATGCAGAACGTTAGTCGGATAACATCCAGGTACATTTCTGCACATAACTCTGCTCTTGCACAGACAGCTTACTGTTTCATGTATCGCGTAATTACATCATTTGCATAGCTTACACATACAAATGGGGTATGTTGCAAATCTCAACATTGTCCGTGCAATGTTCGTGTTACGGGCGGTCTTGCACACCCCTACAGGTGTTTGCTGAATAGCCTGACAGTCATCTTTCCTTGCTGTACTCTCACTCAATTCATAAACACCGAAGGTGTCGTGTATCATGGCCTAGGCTTTGCTGTGTGCTATGTCTATTTGTGGTGTATGCATGGCTGTGGGTATGTCACACTGCCATCATTGGTAAAGGTGACAGCCCTATAGGTACTTTATGTAGGCTGCTGTGTCATTTGACATGTCAGCACATACCTGCGGCCAATACTGAACTTCCTACTGCAGCGCTTTTCATACCTTCTGAGTTATCTTGCAGTCGATAATGCTGTTTCCTCAGACATGTATCTGTTTCTGATCATACCTATCAACCTCCTAGAGCAAAACATCTATACAAAGCCTAACATGATGGGGGGACAAATAGGGGAAGATTCTACATATTGCTCTTACAAACGTAGATAGTTGACAGTATTATAGGTTTTGCATTAGTATGACCTTTCTGAGGGATTTGGGGTCTGAAACTCACATGTTTATCATTATTTAATAATGTCAGTTCTCAGGTATTTGGCAGACAGGTACAGATTGTAAGAGGAACACACCACACATATGAGGCATACATCTGCACATTCGTACAGTTGCAAGGTATGATTCTGATACTGGAAATCAATTTTCTTACACCAATACACACAATACATGGTGCCATCACTGGCCAGTTGCCATTACATTCCTATTGTAGGACACACCCACCCAGAGGGTTATATTCCTCACACAGGCCAACAGGTGTTTATCCACACTAATTATTCTATCATGTACCTTATGTGTACTCCGGTATTTGCGCTTTCCATCAGTGGCAGAGCTCATGTATGAGTATGGGGGACTGGACACTGTATCGGTGACACTGCATGACACCCTGAGGGACACATGTCTTTTGAGTCTATTAACCTTCCACTTTGACTTTCCCAGGGCATACGTTGTCATTCACATTTGTGGAAATACATGATTTTGACTTGTACATGTTTTGTCATTTGTCCTGACGTCTTTCTTCTCACCTGTCCACCTAGTATCACTAGTTCTGTACATTTACTTAGGACGGGTTACCTTCATACCTCTCACCTGTACACATTATGGGTAAACACCCCGAGGTTTGACCTATGATTCTGTTACATTTGTCATGATAATGTGCCTTTCTGGTAGATTGCTGGCAAGGCATGACAGACTGTGCTGTTAGGTAATCATGACTGACATTTCTATTTCATGATTACTAACTCTCATAACATTCGTATTCCTGACTACGCAATTATTCTATCAACGTTCTGACTTTGTCTGGGGTATATTTAATATAGTCCCTATTTGTCTTTCATGTACTATGCCTTAGTCCAGCTGTCTTATTCTGAAATTTTGGCAGATACGGTTACCATCTTGGTCGTATGCATGTCCATCCATGATAATCACCTACATGACACTGACATAGGTCCCTATGTCTTCCCCCAATGGTTTACACAATATCCAGTAGATGGGTTGCACCTTTTTGGAGAATATAGGCGTGTGCTATACCCACATAGGTATATTGATCACTCCCATGGGGCGTACCTAATAGATCTGTGCCAACCAACACCTTGGCCCATTTCTGCATACCCATGATTCCCATACCTGACACCCCTCCACAGTACCCATTAGACATGTTTAATGTGAGTGATAATAAAGTGTGAGGACACTTCCGAGCACTTCCCACTCTGTGGATATCAGGTCGTACGTCATACATTCTATCGACCCATGTGTTATTACCCTTGCACCTGCTACTGTTGCATGTACACCTATATCGTAGTTGCACTTGTGACATCTTTTGCATCAATGATGGTTCACCCTTTGTACAGGACCAATTTTTGGGGTCCTGAAAAGGACACCTATATTCATGTTTAACGTGTAGAACTTGCAGGCTTTGTCACACTGGTACTTTCCGGGCAATGGTTTGGAAAGCATCGGTGTATTCTCCTTTCATGCATGTCTGTCTGTCTATCCATAATAGCTATACCGTGACCTATTTATGTACATGTGATATATGTACAGGGACATATGTTTGTTGTGTATATATCTGTTCATTTATTGTGTGTGTATAGATATATATATGTACACATATACGTATGCCTGTACATTCCTCATCTCATAATTTGCTTTGGTTTATGTCTGTGGATATATGTGTATATATATATATATATATATATATATATATATATATATATATATATATATATCTCCATATCATACCTTTCAACTGTACAGATTTCCGCTGCATGTACAGCTGTTTGCCTCTTATCTTTGGTCCGTTTTTCATAAGCTTGTGTCTGTCTGGCAAGTTAGTGGCATATCATTTAAGATTGACGGTGGTAAATAATGACAAACATTTCAGGTTACGACTTCATACCCTTCAGAGAATCCACATTAGTGACACACCTGTTATTCTATCCACTTTCTATGTTTGTTAGGGCAATATCTGGGGATTGTCCCTATTTGTACCAGTTGTTGTCATGGCTTTGTCCGGTTTCGTACTTTACGGGGTTAACAGGTATGAGCCATGTACATAGAACGTGGGAAAAACACCATTCATTTTCTATTTTGTGAGTGGATTAAACATGCGCAGGCGCACTTGCATATCCTTATTATGGGTTACATATGTTTCATAGAAAATTGTGCTTACGTGAACTTTCATAATTCTGACCGTAACAGTTACATATCTGTATTCCGGTTTACGGACTGCTGCAAAACACACGTTCACCTTTACATATTTAAATGTGTGTACAGCATGAACGCATTCATTACACTTTCAAGTTATATGTGCAGTGGTCGTAGGTCAACCGGGACTGCATTCACGTTGGCCGGATGCCGGAACCACTATTCTATTGGTGTTCTCCCTCATTGATATGCATACCCATAGTACTTAGCTACATCAACATACACCTCACTGCTTCACCGACAACACAGGCATCCATTCTCCTGCTGGGAAAAATGCGGTACTACATATTACACATTCCCTATTGCCTACTGGTGTGGACTCAGGCTGCATTGTTAATCACTCCGAGGATATGCAGAACACCAAGGCATATAGTCCAGCCACATACAGGTCTTTGATTGTCAGGGTGTTCATGTAGTGATCTGGGTTTAGGCTTGTCCACCTGGTGAACAGAACTTCCCTGGCTGAGTTCAAATGTCAGACGAAGCATATTGACAGGGATTATCTCCCTATTTTGATGTATTACCTGTGTTTATAGACACAGGTGTTTGGTCATCTGTCAGCAGCTTATTCTGTTGGCAATACATATTATGGGTGGGGTTGTTACAGTCCATACTCCACGGTGAGGGTTGTTCCCATTCATATTTGACTATTACCTGTATACAGTCATACGGGGATTATTATTTTGGACATGAAGTGACTACAGGTATGCAGTTGTACATTACACAAGTGTGAAGGGTTGTTACTGTAAATATATACAGACCGTACCTCTCATCCTCTTAGAGCACCAAACCTGTGCAAAACCTACACGATGGGGGGACAATTAGGGACACATTTTAACGATTGCTCTTACAAGCTTAAAACGTTGATAGAATACTAGGTTTTGCATTAGCATGACTTTTCTGAAGGTTTTCGAGACTTAAACTCAGGATATTTCTCATTATTTAGTGATGTCAATCCTCAGCTATTTACCACACTGGTGCAGATTGTCGGAGGCACACAACAACACTATGGGGCCAACCTCTGGTCATTCTTAGGGTTGCAACCTTTTCAAATGCCCAAAGTGGGACATGTTCTGTGGAGATGTCAGATTTTCCAGGACAAAACATATCTACAGCCATGCATAGTACATAACTTTAACCTTTTTTGTACATATAATAGCTTATTCTAATAACATTTGAATTGCTTACGCTACTTCACATAACATATAGAAGTTTCATATATAAGATAACTGTTTTATGTGACTATTAAAGAAAATTAAGAAATAACTTTGTCCTAAACTCTCAGGACATTTGCTATGTCTTGATTTTTTTCACAGGACACAACTGCCTACAGAGGGACTGTTACTCGCAAAGTGGGACAGGTGGTGACCCTAGTCATTCTGCGAATATCCAGACAGTTGAGTGGTATGGCACGGACCTCTGTAATACGCTGTTGTGTTCTGGCACAGCAGTAGCTCAGCATTAAAGACTGCAGTCTGTTCTGACAGACAGTTGGGTTTCAGACTTCATACTCCAGACATTAATGCCAATGTGCAAACTGTTATTCTATCAAATGTCTATGTTTCTAAGAGCTAACTTTACAGATTGTTCCTGTTTTTGGACCTTTGTTTCACTTATATTCACAGCTCTGTCCAGATATCTTGCTCACACAGGTTGACAGGTATGGTTGGTCACGACTGCACACAGTCAGTGTCGCTCACACTTGATCAGGGTTGACCTGTTTACGTCCGTGTCTTCCTCACCCTCATGCCGTTTTCCACTTTGCAAATGTGTGCATTATATTCTCCCTCCTATTCATGTCTGGACACGTGTGTCACGAGAAGGTATTTTATCCTGGGTGGTAGGTTATGCATGTCCACTTAGGGCTGGACAGTGTAATGGACCTCCACTGCACGTTCTGACTTGTGTCCAGATATCTACTGGATTGGAGACATCATGTCATCATACCCATTCTACTATTTACACAAGTCGGTTATCCCATGAGGGATATCCCAAAAATTGGACTAGACCAAAACAAGTTAGATAACGAAGATTTTTGTGGCATCATGAAAACGTGCAGGGGGGTTTACATGCAGGGGATACATAGTTTGCAATCCTGACACTGCCTAGGGTGACAATACCTACTACATATGCGTAGCGGTCACTGTGTGCAGCTGTGTCTGCAACAAACCAGTGGACCAAGTACGGCTGGATTTGGTGGACGTTCTGGTATGGTGGCGGGTTGTGTATTGTGGAGGGTATGCTGGGTAGTCCATTATGCATCCAGGTGTGTTGCGTTTGTTATGGCCAGTTCCATCAGGACCCATCTGTGGTTATGTGATGGTGATGTATCTATACATTTGTCTCGCACATTTCCATATTCATGTTTGTGGGATTGTGTTCTACACTATGGCCTGTCTGCTTGTCTTGCAGCTGTTTCTACATGTGGTTGTGTTTCTTTCCACTTCACCCGCTGCCCCCTCGTACACCTCTGGTTCAACTTTTCTGTATACAACACAGTATCGCCTTTGAGGAATTTACCATTAAACACCCACCCCTCACACACGAATTCCTCACACCCCATAGAGCACTAAGTTGGTTGTTGGCCCATGACATGGCCAGAGTTACACATTGACTACCCTACATGTGTTGGGTACCTTTATGGTTGTGTGGACTACCCTGCCATGTTTGCTTTCCACATGCTATACCTCACGCACACAGGTACACGCCCATACTTCACTTTCATTACTTGGTTGGTGTATCCGGGTACTACCCGTTCGACTGTGTCACATACACATTAGGATTATACAGCTGCCTTCCGGATTTTGCCAGCCTGTTGTACACATTGGTAGGATGGCACCTTTTCCTATGTCCAAGTTATTCCTTACACATGTCCGACTTCTGTGGACAGTGCCTCCCCACAGTCGACGGTTGTGTTTCCACCTTTTCAATTGGCCACAGTGTGACATAGGGTTACCACCTGTCCCACTTTGCGAGGGACAGTCCCTCTTTGGGCAATTGTGTCCTGACATGTAATTGTAAACATGGCAAATGTCCTGAGATTTTATGACAAAATTATTTCTTATATTTTATGTAATAGTTAGTTGCATTAAACAGTTATTCTGTATCTGAAATACCTAAATGTTATGAGAAACAGAATAAGCAACTAAAATGCTACAAGAATACGCTTTTCTGTAGGCAAAACAGATTTGTTCTGTCCTTTGTACTAGCCGTGGGTATGTGTTGGCCTGTAAAATCTGATGTCTGTACCAAACATGTCCCATTTTGGCCATTTGAAAAGGTGGCAACCTTACTGTGACATTTGCGGTGAACACAGCATATTTTACAGGCCGACACATACTCACGGTCAGTTCGGCAGATAGAACTTACAATTCTTACCTATATCTAAGCTTATTCTTGTAGCATTTCGGTATCTTATTCTGTTTGTTATGACATTTATGTAATATACATTCAGTGAAATATGTTTAATGCAACTATTGCATGACGTCTACGGAAGAATTATGTTCTATATTCTCTGGACATTTGCCAGTTTTACATGTTTGTGTCAGGACTCATCTGCCCACAGAGGGACTGTCGCTCGCAAAGTGGGACAGGTGGTAATCTTGGTCGACAGTACGGATCATACTGTTCCTTTTGGCCTACATGTGTCCGTATTGTTATGGCTGTTTATATGCTCCTTCTGTTTCGTTTACATGCATATGCTATTTCCTATCCCATTTGGCATGTGAAATACAGACATACCTTTTGTATGTGACTATTACATGACTTGTGGGATATGATTCAGACATACGGTCACTACATATATCTACATTTCTCCTCGTATATTTTGTTATGGACACATCTGCACAGCTATGTTCCCTCCCCTCACATTATGGGTCGGCTGGTGAGCCTCTCTGTTGGACTGGACGTACCTACTGACGGCGCGCTAACATATGATACGTTTCACTTCCACATGATATAGCGATCAACACTATGTTGGATTACAGGCACACGGTTTTCATGTCATTTGTTCAAGGGTAGGGACCCGTTATTCCCTACCGTGCATTTGTGTTTGATTCTTCATTTTCTGTTCGCAGGGACTATGCTTTGTATATGTTTCAGTATCCGCGGACACTGATAGGTACGATTACTATTGCTGGCGGAATATAATATTCAGCAGTTTAGGTTGCTCCTCGACGGCCGACATTGACACGCCTCCCTGCGCAACCTCGATACGCCCCTTGCACTTGCGCATGTTTTCTATGCATGTGGCTGTGGCGGCTGTGCACCTTCATTAATATGCATATGGCGTGATACTCCATATACACGCTGCACAGCTGGCGCAAGCCTTATGCCGGCCTTGCACTGAGCTTCATGAATCCGGGGGTTGTTTTAGTTACCATGTTTACATGAATCCTGGGTGCAGCAACATTACTTGGTAGTTTAGCAGTTGGCCCTCCTAGAGAGTTTACAATGTATTGACTTAAGAGACTTGTTGTCCTCCCTGTTTGCAAGCACAGTGAAAGTCCCTTTCTATATCTGCACTTTGCATATCACATGGGCTGTTTTTGAAAACTACCTAATATACTTTTTTGTGTAATAAACCACATGTCCAGTATTTCACGTGGCTCAGATTGATCTGTATTGAGTGAAACTTTAAGAATAACATCTTTGATTTTTCATGTTACACTATATTTTATGTATCCACAGCCAAGAATCAGCATTTTAAGAATGCTCAGTTTGAAGCATTAGTGTTGGAAATGAATAGTTCTTTCCATCTGGGATAAAATAAAAAACTCATTATAGACTCAGTAGGTATGATATTTTGAATCTTATAAAAGCACCTTGACATTAAGAGAACTGTGATAAGAATGTTACAACTTAGCTTTAGCACTGACATATATAATTGTACACATGGCAGAATACTGAAGTAAACATAATTTTATCTCACAATATGCATTCTGGACATGCTAACTCTGAATATGTAATTATTACAAATATGGCTGTTAGGTACATTTTGATATACAAAACACTATGTGACTTTATATCTTTAATTGCACTGGTTAAATAAATTCCCATCAGGATCCAAGGCCTGTTCCATCTGTAGGACTTATTCATGCAAGAATTGCTAATGAGTTACTTATTTTGTCTGACTGTTAATGCTGACCTTACTTTTTGGATTCCTTTGTTTAAAAGTCCATTTAGTGGGATTTATATTTTTATGAACATTCTGCAACAACTGCATTCTTCTGCTTCCTTTATTATGCACTTTTCATATTATAAGATCATCTAATTTTTTTTTATTTTATTTTATTTCTGTTTTGTTGACTGGATTAGTTCTGATAACCATTTAAAATGCTACGACATGCACTGCTGATTTCTGGAATGTGGAGTCTTAATGAAAGAAAATATGGACTTAGATATATGAAGTCTGAAACTGTCATTTCTTGGAATATTCCATTTTTTCTGAGGTACTACAAACTCATCCGACATCTAGTGTGCAGTGGGGCTTGCCCCCAGCAAACCTCAAGTTAAATGAGAAGAATGATATTCGATATTTGTTATTCTCATGTTTGTTTCTGATTGTTTTAACATTTCAGGACTCAGCAAAGTGAGTTTTAACATTTCTGTAGGGAGTTGTTAGTCCCACTAAGCCAGAAGCCCCTTTTCACCAGAGACCAAAGGTGGTATTCATACCTGGGGCACAATTTGGTCAGGGCACTGGGGAGCTTCTTCCACACTTTTCATAAATATGCTTTGTGCACTGGCACTATCACATCTTGTTGTTATTGCTAACTGAATATTTTACCACTACTCTTTTCGACAGGTGCTGTGGCATCTATTATATCCACCTGAACTACCACCACCTTAAGGAGATGGGACCTTGGTTTAACGTCTCATCTGATGGAGGGCACAATCAGGAGTGCAGCACCCCACTCCCCCATGCTGCACTACAGAATCAGTATTGGAAAATAAATCCAAGCTTCTGGGGGATGGAGTAGAACTGACAGTATTTGTGTGTTGCATGAAAATAGCCAATACCAAAAGCACATGAATGTGGAAAAATACACTAAAACATCCAAACCACAATGCCCACTGGAGAGAAAAAAACGATAAACCGCAGTTTAGCATCAAGCAATTTTATTATGCTTTTGTCAACAGACCTTCTCAGAATAAAATCAATTCATACTCAACAGTCTTAAGTAACACAAACTTATACAATCAATTAAACAATTAGCCTATAAAAATTACCCATCTAAATGACAAGTAAAAACCTTTCTTAACCCATTCTAATCAATAATAAAAATCTATTTAAAATAAGTTTTCTATTTCATTTTAATAACTAATTTATCAATCTTTCTTTCAAAAAACACATTGGGCTGGATTTACAAAGGCTTACATGGAGTCTAAGAGTAGTGTAAGACGACAGACATCCAATATGTCTGCCGAGCGATCCAGCAACAGCCGGCAAGGGTGTGCATGAGAGCTTCTAAAGCTACGCTTGCACGGACAGTGTTATGTTATGCAAATTATCTCATTTGCAGCTGAATGCTATACAAATGAGGTAAATTTGCGATCCAGGAAACACTAACCTGTCCGTGGAAGAGTAGTGTTATTTGCAGAAATGTACTCCGTTGATAACAGAGTACTGTTCTGCAAATAGCTAAACGGAGCTATGACAGCTCCAAATAAAGGATGCAACCAGTTGAGGAAGCATGCCATAGGATTTATAGGTTGAAAATTAATAAAAATACATTTTTATTTTTTTCCCTGACCTCCGATGTTTAAGCATAGCCCAGCACAGTGCAAACATGTGGCGCTTTAAAAACCAGAAAATAATTAAAAAATAGCCAAAAATAGGCATGTTTAATAAAAAGATTATTCTGCCATGCAGGTGAATGGCAGGCAGAAGACAACATGGCTACTGAGTAGTGGTTGCTAAGGAGGGAAGCTTAGTTTGAGAGATGTAACCAAGCATTAGTAGACAATCCTATGCAAATGAGGATAAGGATAGTGAATCCCAATTTTCCCTGGTATGTGTGCCATGTCTCTAGAGTGTAAGTGTAGGAGTAGGGGAGTAGTAGAGTAGAATATAGGTGACATCATGAGGGGGTATGTCTGAAAGACTGTAAGCTTATTGGAGCAGAGTGGCTTTTGTTTGCCATGAGTTGCTCAGGATTGCAAGAGGCGTGTCTATAGTTGTCCTAGCTGAAACCCAGAAACCAAAGGTGTACGCTGTGGATATATCTGACATTTCTTGCAAACCTGCTTACACTGTGTGCGCACATGTGTGTGCGCCTGTAAGCCTGTGTAAGCCTGTGTGCACGTGTTTGTGTGGCGCTGCCCCTTGTGCAAACAGAAAGGGAAAAGGAAGGAAAAGAAGTAGTAGGAAGTTAAACAAGGAGAACTAGCAGAGCTGCCAGGTGAAATATATCAGAATCAGCCAATTGCACAGGCAGTAGACTAGCCCAGCCCGGCCCAGCACTTTAAACTCTGCAAACACCATTCCCCCCATGTTTTTTCTCAAGAACTCTGCAACACTGCAGTATACAAAGAGTGAAAACTTAAAAAGCTTAAGTCAGACAAAATGTTAGGGGCTGCTATTGCTATCATAAGCCAACATGTGCAAGATGCTGAGGGTGGTGATATTGCAAATGCTGCTGAGCAACCCACAGTGAGGAGACAGAGAAGAGTGTACAGACCCAGGGTAACCTACCATGGGCTACATGAGCTGGAGATAGTGGAGCACTATAGAGTGGACAGAGACCTCCTGCAGAAAATTGTTGAGCTGTGCCAGCCACACCTCACACACAGAACCAACAGAGGGGAACCCATCCCAGTGGATACCAAGGTATGTGTTGGCCTACAAATACTAGCTACAGGTACCTTCCAGAGACCAACTGGTGATATGATGGGGGTTTCACAGGCATCAGCATCCAGGGTACTGCACCAGTTCCTGGATGCCATGTCAGCACATGTCAGTGAGCATGTATATTTCCCCAATTCCTGTGAGGCAATGGCCAGCAATATGCATCTTTTCCACCAAATAGCAGAACACCCTGAGGTAGTGGGTGCAATAGACTGCACGCACATACACATCAAAGCACCATCCGGTGAGCGGGGTAGGGTCTACATCAACCGCAAGGGCTTCCCCTCCATCAACTGCCAGGTCATGTGCGATGCCCAGGGCATAATAATGAATGTGTGTGCTGGCTGCCCTGGAAGCTATCACGATTCCCACATCTGGCATCTGACGCAGTTGTACCAGAGATTTGCCAATGGGGACATCCCTGATGGTCACCTAGTGGAGGATGCTGGATACGCACTGGAGCCATGGCTGATGACACCAATCAGAAATGCACACACACCTGAACAAGAACTCCATAATGAGGCACACGCACAAACAAGAAACATAATTGAGCGTGTTTTTGGGATGCTCACGTCACGGTTCCAGTGCCTGGACACGTCTGGAGGAGCCTTGCAGTACTCACCAACTACATGTACCCAAATTGTCATGGTATGCGCCATGCTACACAATATGATCCTGTGAAAACAGCTGCAGCAGGAACAGCATGGGGCAGGGCCAAACAGCCCCCCACCATTGCCAAGGCCTGCACAGGCACAGCATGACTCAGAGGAGGAACAACCTGAGCCTGCCCCAGTAGGCAGAAGGAGGCGTGCCCAGTATGCCTTTGCCTTGGCAACGCATAGCACATACACTGACTCAGTAGGAACCCTGGAAATGACACCTCTCTCTGACTCGCACATACAATAAAAGGGATGCCTAACTTGACACTACCTGTTTTCAAACATGTATAGGGAGTGTACTATGTGCATCCGACATAGTCAGCCCTGCAGCACCACCTGAGGCATGATTGCCCTATTTTAAGCAATATAAAGCAGTGCTAAGCACATTTTACCACAGTTTAGCATATTTAAGCACAATTGCATGGAGCTGCACACCTCTCAAATTAGCGCAACGTTGGGCAACATTGGGCAATGTTGGGCAAAGTTGGGCAAAGTCGAGCAAAGTCGGGTAAGCATGCTCACACCTGCTTTACTGTTCCTTAACCAGTCAGGTCTGCCCAGCAGGAAAATAAAAAGCAGTGACAAGGCTCGAACTCAGGATACTGTACACTATAGTCACAGTACTGAACCACTAAGTCATGACAGCATTTCACTGGCACAGACACAGCAGGACAATTGTAGACTAACGCAAACACAAACAAATGCTGTATCATGCCTTCTGAACTCCACCCCAGGCCTATGCAGACAGATAACAGCAGGCCAGGCAGTATGATGTGGGTTGGGTAGGCTATGAAGTCACAAACTAATATACGTGAAATTAGAAGCTAAGATCTGTAGTACAGTGGTATGCCTCAAGCCAGTACGATAGGCAACAGTACAGACTGAAATTGAGTACCTGACATAGCAGTGCAGGCCTAGCAAATGTGTATAAGTGTCAGGTGAACCCCTCATCCTATGTACACTCATAGTAACAATCATGTGTGCCCCCCCGGGTAGAAATGTACAAATAATAGCTGTCCCCCCTGTATGGAGAAATGTTGATAAGTCTATGCAAAGTGACTCATGGAAGCCCTGCAGGCACAGTGTGCTTCCTGTCAATGTACAACACAAAGGTGAGCCCTGAAGTAAAAACCAACTTGATTTTCCACACACATATAGTATATATATGTCCATACTGGGCATGCTCACACACTTAAACAAATTTAGCAAATTTCAGTCAGCAACATACTGAAAGGTCATACTGGGCGTGCTCACACACTTAGGCCATGTCTGAGTACAGCAGTGGGCCACACATATCTGGCAGTTGCAGTTCTTACCCCAGAAACTTGTCACTATTTACCAATCCTGCCTTGCACACACAGTTATATGAAAACAGACCCATATAATATATTGGACTCCTGTCATAATCAAACTATGTACTACAAGTACTTAAGTTGTTCAAAGAAAGTGAAAATTCAAAAAAGATCAATAAATCTCCAATCAGTATCATCAATAAACAATGAGCACTCCTAACATGATCCAATCCATGTTCTGGCAAAATATTGTCAAAGAGTCCATAGAGAACCATAAAGCTTTCTTTCGCTATGTCATAAATATCAATGTAAACTCATATATGTTCTGAGTCAGTGCAAACTGTAAATGAATACATGTACATGACTGACATTGCCAACATCTTGTAAGACAGGTTCATACATATTTACCCCCCTCTCACTGACAGAAGGGCCCATTATCATACCTGGAGATTGTGAAAACCCAGAAATCACATATACAATGGTTAAACAGCACTTTCCATACCTAAAGACACGGCATCTATGGGATGACATGGTTTCCCTAGCTGTGTCATATGTAAACTCCAAAACAAACAGACCCTGCACCTGAACAGTCTGTTGAAACTCACCCTCTGTACAGGATATGAAACTGTTGAATGCTTTACAGAGATGTTTGGCACACTCCAAGTGTTGATGCACAACAGACCATGGGAACTATTGTCTTATAAGCCTATTAAGTCTGATCTGCAAGGCCATGGAGTCCATCATGATGGAACTCATAAACAGAGCTATTGGGATCCTACAAACACCCAACCCTACCAATTTTGGTTTGGTCAGTGGCAGATCATGGTTCCCAAATCTGCTAGACTGTTTTCAAGGCAATCATCCAGGACATACATCAATGAAATGAGCTACACATGTCCCACATAGACCTTGAAAAGCCCTTTTCCAACATCCCAGACACATGTCGTATCCACAAAAATCAACAACCTGTGCATAAATATATATGTCATCTGATGGATTGCCAACTGGGGCACAGATAGATCCCACAAGGTAAGAACTGTGGTCTCCTGTTCAAGCTGGTAAAAACTGCTGTCCCCCATGGCTCAGTCCTGGGATCCCTTCTGTCTGGTGTATACTTTTCAGAAATATAGTCAAACACATGAGGGCTATGTTTAGCAAAGTTTGTGGATGACTGCAAAAAAGTTGTCATAATCGATGTTTGGGACAACAGAGACTTCCTTAAAAAGGGTCTCAGTCAGACAGACTGGTGTCAAAATTATGGCCTCGAGCTACAGTCATACAAGTACCACATAGGTGCCAACACCCTAAATATGGAGGTGATAATAAGGGATCTATGGACATATGTGGATAGCCCACTCTACTTCCAGAAATACATTCACAAAGTGGTCAGAAAATCATGCTATGTGTTTCCACAAACTGCCAAGGTCTTTGCATGTAGGTCAAAGGAGGTTCCCTCTACTCATCAGTCATCAGACCCGTCAGAGAGTACCACAACACACTTGCGATGAATCTGACTAGGCACCTTCAGCAGCTGGAAAGACCACTGAAGTACCTCAACAAGAGGATTACTGTCCCCATGCAACAAGACTGAATTTAAATCAATCTGTACTCTGTTGCATACTGTCTACTCAGGAGATCTCTACCCAACAGACAAGTCCATGTCCAATGCAGAACTGATGTACATGCGCTATCTGAAGTAAACCCAAGCTCACTTTACCACATATTCTAGGGATATCATCATCACAACATTAAATAGAACATGTTGGAAGGATACATTATTAACTCACAGACTTCCCTTGCTTTGGAGCAGGCTCCCAACCAACATTAAGCCGAGTCCCTCACTGGCACTCTTCCAGAGGATCCTTGATTAGTGTATGTAAAACTGAACTGTCACACCATGGATCACTTCATCAGCTCTAATACACAGAGGCCTAAGGAACTAACTCCATGGGTGGTGATAGCTGCACACTCTGGCCATACTTATAGGTTCATAGGTTCATAGGTTTATACTAGGCTATCTGCCCTAAGGCATTTATAAGCCTAGCTCAAAGTTTTGTGGCTTACGCCACCCCTTATGTTACAAAATACTGTGCCCATTAGTTTGTTGTGCCTCTGTCCAGCAGTGACACAGAGATGATTCCTGGGGCAAACCTGCGATCTCCCATCCACCGGTCAAGATTTCTCTTGAACAGAGCCAGCGAGGTGCTCTGCCTCACATGGACCGGGATTTTATTCCACAGCATAGGGAGTCTCTGGGTGTCAAATCTATCCCTCCAGCATGTCCTATTTATATCCGTTCTAAGGTTTAAGTCGCTTGCTCTAGTGGATCTGGTAGATTTGGATTTTTTGAGGTGGAGCATGTCCATTAATTCCGGGTTGGACATGGCCTTGTATGTCAGGCACAGGTCACCTCTGAGCAGGTGGTATGCGACCGAATAGAGCTGGAGTTTCTTCAGTCTGGCAGCATATGACAGATTTTGGAGTCCCTTTATCCTTTTGGTGAGGAACTTTTGGGGTCTCTCCAATTGCTGCAGGTGTCAGGTGAGATACATCCCGAATGGGGCATTGTACTCGATAATTGGTCTGATAAGTGAAGAGTACAGGGGAACAATGACCTCACTTGATCTGGATGTGAATCCCTTCATGATCAGGTGGGCAATGTAGAAGGTCTTTCTAACCACTTTAGCAATGTGAGTGTCAAAAGAAAGGCCACTGTCAACCTGGGTCCCCAGGTCCCTGATAACCTCTTCTGTGCTTAATGGATTGCCACCTATATGGTAGCTTGGGTTACCTTGTTTTCCCGAAGGGTATGACTATACATTTTTGGCATTTAACTTCAGGCCATGGCTCTGGCACCAGCTATCAGTTTCTGTGAGACCCTCTGAAGGATATCTGTGTCCGATGTACTTTCCACTATGGCCAGTTTGCAGTCATCTGCAAACTTTGTCAGCCATAGTCCTCCTATGTTTGCCTGTACTTCTGAGAAGTAGATGCCGAACAACAGGGGCCAAGGACTGAGCCCTGTGGGACACCACTTGTGACCGGCTTGGAGTCTGACATGGCGCCAGCAACTCTAACCCTGTGGGTTCTGTCCTTTAGCCAGTTTGCAACCCATCTTGTGACATATGGGTTTACATTTAAGCTGGTAAGTTTCTCTATAATACCCGAGTGGGGTATTGTGTCGAAAGCTTTTGCAAGGTCAAGGTAGGCTGTATGGACTGCCTTTCCCTCATCAATGGCCTTGGTGACTGTTTCGAAGAAGTCGATCAAGTTCAAAAGGCATGATCTGCCCTTGACAAAGCCAAACTGAGTCGGGTCCAATCTCTGCAAGTCCCCTATGTCTTTGTTTATGAGTTCCATTATGATCCTCTCCATAGCTTTGCAGACCAGGCTTGTTAAGCTTATGGGGCGGTAATTACCAGGGTCCATAGAGGCACCGCCTTTGTGAAGTGGGACCACAGTTGCCGTACGCCACTCCTTGGGCATGTATCCTGTGGTAAGGCTAAGATTAAACAGCTGTCTTATATGCGGGTTTAGTTCCTCGTTGAGTTCATGTAGCACACAGCCGGGGACACCATCTGGTCCCATTGATGCTGTGTTTTTAGCTTTAGGGAGAGCAGCTTTCACCTGCGCATTTTGATGTCTGGGAGGCTACACTCCGCTGGGATAGTTATCTCTCCTTTGGGGAGAGGGTGAAGTTTGCACTGAACCTGTCTGCCAGTATGTTGGCAATGTCTGTGGGTTCAGTGATTTTTGTATCATTTTGGACTAATTCTGAGCATATCTGGGAGTTTCCACCCAGGTTTCTGACATAGCTGAAGAAGGCCTTGTGATTGTCTTTTGAATCTATGGCAATTTTTCTCTCAAAGTTGGCCTTGGATGATTTTATGAGTGCTCATATTTTTTTACTAATAATGATCAAGGGTGTCTTCTTTTATGGATTTTGCTCTATCATGTAACAGCTTTCTCCTCTTATTGTAAAGTTTGTTTATGGCTGGGGTCCACCAGACTGGACGTTGCCCTTGGTGGAAAGAGTCTTGGTTTTATTAGGGATTGCCTGATCCATGCAGTCCTGGAGGTGTTCAGAGAAGGCATTTGTAAGGGCTTCCAGCTTGGTTGTGGTTTCCACTGGCTCGGGGCCTTGAAGGATACCACACCAGTCTTGAGTAGTGTGAAGTTTGCTTTAGAGAAGTTCTTCACTGTGGTCTTTTTGTTTGGGGTGGGGGCGGGATGTGGATTTCCAGTGAGATTAGTTTGTGATCTGATCTCACCAATGAGGGATATACTTCTGGTGTGGAGCATTTTGTCCCCATGTTTGTGATGATGAGATCTAGTATATTTTCTCCTCTTGTGGGAACGGTGACTAGTTGTTCCATGGCATTTGAATTTATGAACTCCAGGAACCTTTGGGCTAGAAAATTGGGGCTTGAGTAATGTTCCCAGCCTATATTCGGGTAATTGAAGTCACCCAATATAATGGTGTTTGGAGATACATTTATACCCTCCAGTGTCTTCAGGAAGGCTGTGTGGGGTTCCTGAGTTTGAGAGGGTGGCCTGTAGCATGCTACAAATTGTAGAGCAGTTTTGCCTATGGTTAATTGCACCTGGATGGTTTCCGATGCTTTGTGCGTTGCCACCAACCTGGAGGTGTGGCTATCCTTGATGAATATGGATATGTGGTGTGGTCCGGGTTTTGGGGCCGGAACGCATGATATGAGGTAAAACCTGATAGTGCCGGGGTGCTCTCAGGAGCCTTGAACCAGGTTTCAGTCACAGCACAGACATCGATGTTCTCCATACTGAGAGGGGCCTCGAGTGCGTGCATTTTGAGACTTAGACTTCTGGCATTGAGCAGCATTACCCTTAGTTTCTTCCCATTTTTGTTTTCTAGGGTGGTAGATTTAGAATTTGAGCCTTGCCTAAAAAAGGCACTATGGGGGTGGCAAGAGCCTTAGCCAATATCCGAATCCAAGGGTGACAGGTGCAAGCCGTCCCTTGCGAAGCAGCGTGGCTTGTCAAGCATGTCATCCCAGGCAGACAGACATTGGATCCCCTTTGAATGACACCAGAAATTAAGCCAATTGTTAAAGCTGATCATCTTGTCTCTATATTGTGGCATCATTCTTGGTGAAGGAAGGATACTGCTCAGGGTCAGGGTCATACCTGCCTGGGCTACATAATCAGAGAGCTCCTCTATGTCTCTTTTCATGTAGTCCAGGGAGGTACGTTTCAGGTCGTTCACACCAGCATGGACAATGACTGTGTCATATTTGTACATGCTGTGGAGTGACCTGAGTGCTTGTGTTATGTGGCAGATTCTAGCGCCCGATAGGCAGCTTACTGTGACCCTCTCCTTGTTCAGCCTGCTGAGTGGGACGTCAGTGTGTCTGACTATGGAGTCACCTATGACAAGTATGTTTGGTGTTGTATTTGGCCTTAAGGGCTGTGACTGCTTTGCACACTGATTTTGTGGTTTATGTGTTGCCTGTGGTGTGTCATGAGGTGGCAGTTGCTTGGGTGTCTGCTTTGGAGGCCTCTGATGTTTAGGTAAATTTTTGCTCAGAGGCTCCAAGTATGTCTTTGTGTGTTTATGTGTTTGATTCATTGTTGTGATAGCTTTATGTGAGACTGGTTTTGTGGTGTGTGTAGTTGCCTTCTCCTCCTGTCTGGTCTTGCCAGTCCTGAGTTGAGAGAGCTCAGCCTCCAGTTTGGCTAAATAGCTGCATCTCTTGCAAGTATTTGCCTTCAGGCAGATAGCCTATTACCTACCTATGTACTTCTATATATATATATATATATATATATATATATATATATATATATATATATATATATATATTTATTTATAGGGGGAACACAATATAATAAGCCAAAGATGGATGGGCAGAGATGTGTGTAAGAGGGTGATGACAGGGAGCCATCCAGGACTGTCCCACCCAGCACACATCCCAATGGCACGAAAGACATGAGTTGCACATCTCGCCCACTGTACCTAACAGCCATCAGTATCTGTAAGCATTACAGTGTATTTGGTCCATGTGCTTGCTGTACAACATGACTGTACAATGAAGTATACATCTACTATATGTAGACATGTACCTGTCACATAGGTTCATAGGTATGTAGTAGACTATCTCCACGAAGGCATATATCAGCCTAAGCAAGTTTTGCATCTTTCACCACACCATTGGATAGTCGCCCAAGGCCTAGTTCTAATACTTAGTACCCTAAGCCCCTTTCTAGTGGGACTGCTGATGTGATGCCTGGCATGAATTGTCTGTTTCCCATCCACTCATCAAGGTTCCAATTGAAGAATGTCAGCGAGGGGTTCTGTGTCATGTACATTGGGACTCTGTTCCACAGTAAAGCAAGTGTCTGGGATGGTACTCTATCCCACCAGCATGTTGTATTCATCATTCTGATGAGGTTCAAATCCCTGGAATGTGTAGGGTGACTCAGTGTTGTTATCTGTAGATGGAGCATGTTCAACAGTTATGTGTTGGACATGGCTCTGTATGTTAGGCAGAGTGTGCCTCTGAGTAGGTGGTATGCAACGAAGAACATATTTAGTTTTACCAGTTGTGTTGCATAACACAACTGTTTGAGGCCAGTAATCCTCTTGGTGAGGTACCTATGTGGTCTCTACAGCTGCGGGATATAAGTCGAGTGCATCCAAAATGGTGCACTGCACTCAATGATGGGTCTGATGATGTAAGAGTAGAGTGCCAACACTACCTCTTTGGATCCTGATGCAAACCCTCTGTTGATTAGGTGGGCCACATAGGATCTCCCAATCACTTTGGCAACATGGTTGTCAAAGGAAAGATGACTATCTACTTGTGTCCCCAGATCCATTATCACCTTGTCATTTTTAAGTGGGTAACACCTATGTGGTAGTTTGTGGGTATTTTGTTTTCAACAAAGAGGATCACTATGCATTCCTCCACAGTGAGCTTGAGGCCATGATTCTGACACCACACATCTGTCTCATAGAGTCCCTTCTGGAGAATATGTCTGTCTTCCGGGAATGGCAAACACTTTACACTTCCCAGCAAACTTAGTCAACCACAACCCTCCAGTGTTGGCATGTACATTTGAGAAGTCTATACCAAACAGGGGGGACCCCAGGACTGAACCCTGGGGGACACCAGTTGTTACCGGTGTAGAGTCTGACATGTAGCCAGCAACTCTTAATGTGTGGGATCTATCAGTTTGCAATCCATCTTGTGATGTATGGATACATGGCCAGGTTGGTGAGTTCATCTATGATACCTGACTGGGGAATGGTGTCAAAGACCTTAGTGAGGTATAGGTAGGCTGTGTTGAGCTCATTTCAATCATCTGTAGCCTGGGTAACTGTCAAAGGAATCCTACCAGTTTAGGAGGTGTGGTCTGCATTTCACGAAGCCAAATTGGGTGTGCTCAACTGTGTGAAGGTTCCCAATCTCTGTATTGTTGACTTGCATTATGATTGGCTCCATTGCCTTGCAGAACACACTCATCAAGCTCATAGAGCATGAATACCAGGGTTTTTTTTGTGGCCCCACCCCTGTGGAGTGTGAAGAACATTGCTGTGCAACATTCTATGGATACATACCCTGTAGAGAGCATGTAGAGAGAGGTGTAGGTATCCTTGATGAATATGGATACATCCTCACCCTATGTGCTATGATTCAGGTTCTGATGCTGGAAGGTATGGAATGAGTAGTATCCTGGTAGGGCTGGTGTGCTGTCTGGAGCCTTGAACTAGGTTTCTGTTGCTGCACAGATATCAATATTCTCCATAATGAGAAGTGCCTCTAGTGCATGCATCTGGAGGCTGAGACTTCTGGCAATGAGTAGCATTTAGCTCACTTTGTGGTTATTTGTGTTGGTTACGGGGTTTGGTTTGTCCTGCATGACCGGTGTTCCACACCTGAAGTCAGCACCTCATTGGTCCCATCTGACCATAAGCTAATTACCCTACATATCCACATTCTGGACCCACACCCCCATTAAGGAAACCATGTTAAAAAATGTCTCCAAAGCCAATTTCATGCTTCTTAAGACAGAAGTGCTGAACTGCAGGACACCCATGCAGATGGACAATACAGTTACGACTACTGAATCCTTCCCAATTGCACTTTATAAGCACTTACATGACTGCATGCATCATGCTATCCCAAACAGAACCAAGACACTATCCTCCAAGAAAAGGAAGCCAATCTGGTGTTGCCCTGCCATAAACAAACTGCACAATAGAAGGAAGAAACTGTTTCAAAGGAGGTTAAAATCCCATGACTGGAGGAGCTTCATGGTCATCATCAGTAAGAAGCTGTGATCCCTGATAAAATCCTTCAATGCTAGTTATGAAAACAAAATTGACACAGATTCTAAAGACAACCACAAAGCATTCTATAGCTATGTCAAGAATCTCAATGGCAACACTCAGATCTGCTCTGAGTTACAGCCCAATGGCACTAAATATACAGACCCAACTGATATTGCCAACATCCTGGCAGACAGGATCAGTGCTAAGCTTACTCCCCTCTCACCCATGAAAGAGCACACCTCTATAAAGGAAGACTGCTAAGTTGCTGTTATCACGGTTGCACAGGTAAAAAACACTCTCCAAAGCCAAGAACACAGCATCCATGGGACCAGATAACTTCCCAGGCTGTGTTCTACACAAACTACAGAATGAACAGGTGCCACACCGATGTACCATGTTCAGTCATAGCCTCACCTCAGGCTTTGTGCCTGCTGAATGGCACACAGCGACGGTTATCCCACTACACAAGGGTGGAGACACCACGGACCCCAGGAACTAGCGCCCCATTAGCCTGATGAGCCCGCTCTGAAAGGCCATTGAATGTATCATCATACAACTTATAAAAGAAGACATTGGCAATCTCCAAACTCTGGACCACAACCATGTTGGGATTGTAAAATGCCGATCATGTCTCCTAAACCTGATAGACATCATTGAAGCAGTCACCAGAACTGTAGACAAGGGTAAGGTGGTTCACACAGCCTATGTAGATCTTGCCATGGTTTTCAACACCATCCCCCACTCTGGAATTATAGATAAACCCACTAAACTAGGTATAAATTGCTATGTCACAAGATAGGTTGTCAACTAGCTCACTGGCAGAACACACACTGTGAAAGTAGCAGACTCCAAGTATGACTTTGGACCAGTGAAGAGTGCAGTACCACAGGGTTCAGTCCTGGGTCCTGTCCTGTTTTGTATCTACTTCCCTGAAGTAAACTTTAAAATGGAAAGTCTGTGGCTAATGAAGTTTCCAGATGACTGCAAACTAGGAGCCATAATTGTAAATACTAAAGATGTGGACATCCTACAAAAGGGCCTCACTGAGACAGATGCCTGGTGTCAAAGCCATGGCCTCAAGCTCAATGCCAAAAAGTGCATTGTCATCCCCTTTGGTAAAAACTATGTAGCCATGAACTACAACATAGGCGGTAGTATACTTAACCCTGAAAGTGTGATAAGATACCTTGGGTCACAGGTGGATAGTGGACACACCTGTGATAATTACATCCCCACAGTAGTCAGGAAATCCTTCTATGTGGCACACATCATCACAAAAGGTGTCTCATGCAGAATAGAAGAGGACATTGTTCCCCTCTACTCATCACTCACTAGATCCATAATAGAGTACAATGCCCCTTTTGCTATGTACCTCACAAGACATCTACAACAATTGGAAAGCCTGCAAAAATACCTCACAAAGAGCATTAGCAGCCTGAAATACATGCCATACACAGACCATCTCAAAATGCTCCAGCTGTACTCTCTCGCATATTGCCTACTCAGAGATGATCTCTGCTTAACATACAAAGCTATGTCAAACACAGAGCTGTTGGACATGCCCCACGTAAAACACTCACAATCCCTCTGATCTTTGGTCCCAAAACCCAGAGTAAAATACATAAGGAAG
Source organism: Protopterus annectens (assembly GCF_019279795.1). Taxonomy (NCBI): domain Eukaryota; kingdom Metazoa; phylum Chordata; order Ceratodontiformes; family Protopteridae; genus Protopterus; species Protopterus annectens. The sequence continues at coordinate 1,469,497,192 of NC_056741.1, read as the reverse complement.
GGGTGTATCCATTTACCTTATGGATACCCACATCTTCAGGTTAGTGGCACAGCATGAGTCCTTGGAGACCATGCAAGTGCAACTAACATCGGGCAAAGCTGCTTATCAGATTGTAGCCTGCTACAGATCACCTACCTTGTCTCTGGAATCTCACTCAGTATTCCTGAGAACAGTGGAAAATATAAAGGTCCTACCAAACACCATTATATGAGGAGATTACAACTACCTAAACATTGATTGGAAGAATTACTCATGTACAACATCCTTTGCCCAATGTTTCCTAGAGTTTAAAAACTCAAACACCCTGGAACAGCTGGTCACCACACCCACTAAAGGTAACAACATACTGGACCTGATCATCACCAACATGGGGTACCAGTGTTCCACAACAGAGATAAACCCCTCGCTGGTAATATCAGATCATAACGTGATCACACTGGACAGCCACATCCCCCCCCAGTCAAGGAAACCACTATGAAGACATTTTCAAAAGCAAACTGCACACTTCCCAAGACCAAAGTGGAAAGTTCCAAAGCACCCTTGCTATAGGATAATGCTATACAAACTGCCGAATCATTTACAAGTGCATTGTATGAGCATCTACAGGGATGCATGGATCGCAACATCCCAAATAAAACCAAGACGCACTCCTCCAAAAATAAGAACCCAATCTGGTGGTCGTTGCCAATAAATAAGCTATACAACAGAAGGAGGAAACGAACACATGATAGAGCAAACTTCACAAAAGCAAAGACATCACTGATTTTTGTTAGGAAGAAACAATGATCGCTGATAAAATTATCCAAGGCCAGTTTCTAAACACAAATTGCCAAGGAATGTAAGAATAACAACCACAAAGCCTTCGTTAGGTATACCAAACATTTAGGTGGCAACTCTCAAATATGCTGTCAGCTACTGCAAAATGGCAAAAAATACACTGAACCAACTGACATTGCCCACATCCTGGAGGACAAGTTCAGTGCAAACTCCCCCCATCACCCCAAAAAGGGCCTATGTCCATCCCAGAAGAATGCAGAGCCCCAGACTTCATGGCCATGCAGGTAAAAACAGCCCTCTCCAAAGCTAAGAACACAGCATCAATGGGACTGGATGGTGTCCCAGGCTGTGTCTTACACCAGCCCCAAAAGGAACTACACCCTCACCTACATTCACTGTCCAGACTCAACCTTACCACAGGCTATGTACCCAAAGAATAGTATACAGCAACAGTCATCCAGCTCCACAAAGGAGGTGCCACAACAGAACCTGGAAACTATTGCCATATAGGCCTACTCAGCCTGGTCTGCAAAGCTATGGAGCAAATTATCATGGAACCCATAAACAGAGACATTGGGAACCTCCAGACACTGGACTCTACCCAACTTTGCTTTGTTAAAGACAGATCCAACCTCCTAAACCTAGTTGACTTCTTTGAAACAGTTACCAAGGACATAGATGGAGGTGAAATTAGTCCACACAGCCCACCTGAACCTCACTAAGGCTTTTCGACACCATTCCCCACACTGGCATCATGGACAAACTTACCAGCTTGAACATTAACAGCTATGTCACAGGATGGGTGGCCAACTGGCTCACAGATCAAACACACATGTTCAGAGTTGCGGGTGCCATGCCCGACTCAAAACCAGTCACAAATGGCATCCCACAGGTCTTGGTCCTGGGACCCCACCTGTTCAGTAGATACTGCTCAGAGGTACAGGCAAGCACGGGAGGAGTATGGCTGCACAAGTTTGCAGATGACAACTAACTGTGGTCCATAATCGACTCTACGGCTGACACAGACATCCTCCAGAAGGGTCTTACAGAGACAGATACCTGGTGTCAAAACAATGACCTCAAGCAGAATGCCAAATAATGCATAGTCATCCCCTTTGGATAAAACAAAATGTACACAAATTACCACATAGGTGGTAATCCAATATGTACGGAGAATGTAATTATGGCCCTGAGGACCCAGGTTGATAGTAAACTCTCCTTTGATGATCACATTGCCAAAGTGTTTAGAAATTCCTTCTATGTAGCCCACCTAATGTCACCTAATGTAACCCACTTTGTCTAGTCTGATGATGTCATCATCCTAAAAATATACCTCTGGAAAGGAGAACTCCCAGTAATGTGTATAGCACGTCATGTAAATGCATACTGCTGTAGTATCATAATAGTTAGGTAGGGGTTTGAATCCTGCACTTGACAACTGTATGAGAGTGTGTGTATCTCCTTTGAGAGTAGCAACCTTTTTGGAGACTACTAAACCACCTTAAAAGTGGTATACTTATCTTTGTCAAGGCTGATGATGTTACCATCCTACAAGTATACCTGTGGAAAAGAGAACTCCCACTAATGTGTATAGCGTGTCGTGTTGATGTGTACTGGTCTAGTATCATAAAGTAGTTAAGTAGGGGCTTGAATCCTGCACTTGGTGAGTGTGTGTGTGCTCCATGTGTGTGACACTGTTGGTCAATGTGTTGTGGGTTTTGCTTTTACTACTGTATGACATATCACAATGACAACAGTATGTGCATTGCACATGTCAGGTAGCTGTGTGGCAAATACATATATATGTGACCTCAGTTATTCCATAGGTGGGAACCTTGCTTTCTCCATGAACACATCTGTTATCTTTGCCAGAGTATGCTGCCACTTTCCAGACCTTAGGTCACAACTGTATGCTTGTGACAAGCCCAGCAACTGCAGTGATCCCTGGCCTAGGTCATCCGTGTCACACACACTCATTACGGTTTCTATTGAATAGTGTGAGTGACAGTTTATGCCTGAGGTATATTACAGACCTGTTCAAATGCAGCAAAGTCTGACAATGATGGCTATTCATTATAGGTGTACAACAACCTTTGTGGGTATGCATGCAGACCTCTTATTGCTTATGTGATCCACCGAGGGATTTCAAAATACCTTTGGAAATGTGATTACTAAAGGAGATATGACGCAACACTTGGCTGTATGTACACATCGGTACTTGTTCAACATGTTGGGGGCTACTACCAATGTGGTACTGTGGGGATACTATGTTTTGTAAAAGTGGATGACTATGCTTTAGTTGGCTTATAGCTTTACAGCATGGATTTGACAACAGGTATCTGTCTATATGATACCCTTGTGGAGGATGTGTGTGTCATCTGGAGAATGCATTATAGCCCACAGTATGCATTTCCAGACGTGGAGGGACATATCCCTACTGTGTTTGCTTGTACCTAAGAGAGCTATATGCCAAACAAGAGTGGTCTCAGGAATGGGTGCAGGTGAATACCACTGGTTACTGGCATAGTATAGTACCTGAAGTATCCAAATGTTACTGTGTGTCCTACGTCTGTGTGTCAGTTGTCAAGACATCATCTAGTGATTGTTTATGGTCAGGCTGTTGAGGTTATGTATACTACCAGAATGCAAACCAATGACAGATAGTAACAGTATCACCCACAGCACAGTGTCAAACGATGTCATACACACATTTGTACTGAAGTTCCAAAATGTGTGTAGTACAATGCATACTGGCCACCAAAAGAAACTATGGAGTGTTAACGCTGTGTAATACAGGGCATGTCACCCTGCCCATGTGTCCACTATGCACGTACATGCAGACAGTGCACTTCCACCATTTTCACAAATGTACACCTGCAAATCTGTGCTGCACACATCCCACACATACTGTCCACTCTCTAACACATGCTGCCAATACTACACACATCAACCAAGTGGCACATGGGCGGACAATACACTATTGGAATTAACACTGGTGTAAACAATACTACATTGACAATCATAACTTTAATGCATCATGCCTCAAGGATATCATTACACTTTACTGCTAACAACATGCTAACATTGCTATGCTACTATAAAGTCACCCTGTGCATCATCACCATGTTAGCCTGTTCCTGCATCAATGTTACAGATGACAGGAGGTGGCACAGGTTTCATCATATGCACAGGGTGTGTTGTTGGTTTGCCAGAGGCCTACATTGAGCCATACAATCGACATGTGTGTGTGTGTGTGTGTGTGTGTGTGTGTGTGTGTGTGTGTGTGTGTGTGTGTGTGTGTGTGTGTGTGTGTGTGTGAGGGCCAAGAGTACTGGTATAGGCCAATATGGATGCAATGTGTGCGGGTATGTGTTAGCCCTAGGTGTTTGGTTTATGTGTGTGTGTCTGCATGCACACAGTTCCACCATGTGGCTGCCATATATGGGGATTTGTGGGACAGCCACAGACTGTACCTGCCAGGCTTTACAGATCACCATCTCTGGCCATGGATACAGTACCTGTGGCTTGCAGGGGTGCTACAGACAGTATCAGGTACTAAACCAGACTGGGTACTATCCTCAGAGGTAGACATATGTACACTGGATCCAGATCCCTGCTGGGACTGGCCAGAGCCACGTGCACATGGTCTTCTAGGATGGTCTATGGACAGCCCACCCTCCCAAACAATGCTGGGGCTGGTACTGGCACTATGGAAGCAGCTGTGACTTGATGGACATCCACTGTGACTGTTGTTGCTGGCATATGTCCATGTCGATGTCTGAACCATCCTGCACTGTCCTGACACATGGACATGACATTGCGGAGGACATCTAATATCTGACCCCAATGTCTATCAGTGACCTCAGTGTAAATACGGATGGCACCTGCTAGGTCACGGATACTGTCAATTACATTGATGTTATGTGCCATCTGTGCCCTTAGTCCATGTCTGGTGTACCGTTCCATACATGCCTGTGCCTCCATGACAGCCTGGAACATGCGTGAGGTTGTAAGACCTGTGGCACGTCTGCAAGGGGCATGATGACCAGCAGTGTTCCGACGAGAACCCCTGGACATCTGCCTATGTGGTACCATTCCAGACATCTGGCTATGGCTGCTGTGTCCGGATGCATGTGCCATAGATACCACACTGTCCTGGCCATTGCCGACTATACACTGTCCCTCAGCTAAGGGCATTGGTAATGATGGATGTATTGGCAGTATGACTGTGTGCATGGATGGGGTGGACACTTGTGTACTGTCGATTGGTGGCCCAACAACAGACCTTGGCAAACATGCCTGTGCCTCAACACACTTATCCTCATTATCACTATTTGTGTCAGTGACATCAGGTTCCCTGCTGCAGTGAATCAGCCCAACCTCAACACCTGTGAGAGGAAGACAGGAAACACACTTTACAACCTGTACATGATGTCAGAACACATGCACACATGCACACATGAACACATGCACACATGCACACATGAACACATGCACATATGAACACATGAACAGAGCCACAGAGGTGATCCCCGGCATGTATTACCTATCTTCCATTCAATCATCAAGATTATTCATGAAGAGTGCTACTGAGGAGCTTTGTTTGCTATAGATAGGTAGTTTGTTCCAGAGTATGGGAAGTCTGTGAGATAGGAATCTATCCTTCCAGCATGTTCTGTTTATTGTGGTGACAAGGTTTAGGTCCCTAGAGCATGTAGCTCAGAGGAATTGGGATTTCTTTACGTGGAGCATGTCCAACAGCTCTGGGTTTGACATAGCTTTGTATGTTAGGCAGAGATCACCTCTGGGTAGGTGATATGTGACAGAGTAAAGCTGGCATTTTGTGAGACGGTCTGCATAGGGCATCTGTTTGAGGCCGGTAATCCTCTTTGTGAGGTATGTATGTGGCCTTTCCAGTTGTTGTAGATGTCTTGTGAGGTACATACCAAAAGGGGCGTTGTACTCTATAATGGGTCTTATGAGTGATGAACAGAGGGGAACAATGACCTCTTTTTCCCTGGATGAGAAGCCTTTTGTGATGAGGTGTGCCACATAGAAGGGTTTCTTGACTAGTGTGGCACTGTGATCATCAAAGGGGAGACTGCTGTCCACCTGTGTCCCAAGGTCTCTTATCACACTTTCGGTGTTAAGTAGACTACCACCTATGTGGTAGTTCATGGGTACCGCGTTTTTACCAAAAGGGATGGCAATGCAATTTTTGGCATTGAGCCTGAGGCCATGGCTTTGACACCAGGCATCTGTCTCACTATATATGACTCTGTCTCTCTCTCTCTCTCTCTCTCTATATATATATATATATATATATATATATATATATATATATATATATATATATATATATATATATATATATATATATATATATACACACACACACAGACATATACACATCCATTGGTGTACATATACATATACATATAGGCACATATACAGTCCACCTTTCATGGTGAGAATATTAATTATGCAAAGGATGTGAGGTATACAGTGATGTAATGATATCGCACAGTCTTGTGAGAAATGCATTGAAGGTGTTCTCAGCCCATGTAGCTTTAGCAGGCCTCACTGGCTGCAACATTGCAAACTTAACAAATCACACCCACAGTGTTTAACCACCGCATGTCATATAACAGCACTGCATGCTGTCTTGTTTACCACACACTACAACCTACATACAAATATGCACATAACAACCTTCAGCAACATATATATGTCCATCATTCACATACAGTTGCAGTATGTCCCTTGCTCTATGCACATGTACAGATGTTAATATATCTGACACATTTATCTCTCCATATGTGTGTGCCATACACACTCAAGGTCCACACTGTTGTATGTCCCTGGACCTCACGGCTGACCTTTTGGGCCTTGCTGCAACATGAACAGGTGTCACATGTGAGCACACAGTAATATTAGAGGGTGTGTGTATATAGCTACAAATGCTAGATTAGCATACTAGCCTGGTACAGCAGTTGCCAGTGCTAAGCTACATGTTAATATGACTATCATGCATGTGTTTCTCTGCCACATCCATGTTTATATAGCTGTTTGTGCTACTCCCCCAAACAGCTATTGTCCACACTACTGTACAGAACACAGATAACATGGATCAGATTTTTTACTTTTAATGCTGAGCTACATATGTCACAGTTATGTCCCCCTGCACTCAGCTACACACTGATTTGTCCATGGCAGTAGTTATGCTGGACATCTGTGCATAGATACGTACTGCTGCCACATATGGATGTTTCAAAGTATGTAGAGTATTCTTCAAAAACATCTACTACATGCCAGTAAATACATATCTGTTACATACCTTTCTTTTGTATGTGTTGGTAATATTAATTTCCGTGTTCCTTTTGCTTTTGAGTTTGCTTTTGCTGTTAATGTCTCTCTCTCTCTCTCTCTCTCTGTCTCTGTCTCTCTCTCTTTCTCAGTGTCTGCAATGGAGTGATTGTGTGTGTGGGCAGCAAGTACAGCCTGATTTTATAGGTATCTGCACATGTGCATGTGATGGCCTCTGCACCAATTGCTGGCCACCATTTGGTAATTGCATGCAGCCTGCTGTGTGGTAATTGCAGTGCTCACTGTCAGAGCAACCCAATACTATAAATTGCTAAGTCAGGTAGATGTAGCCCTTTCAGCTTTCCAAAGTGGGGCTCATACTTGTTTGCTGTGGACACCATTGTTTAAGTCAGAAGGTTGGTATAGTTCTTATATTTGAAGGTAGGTGTGTAGCCAGTGATTTAAATGTTGTACTCAGACCTGAATGTTGCCACTTCCAGTGCACACTTGTCAGTGTAGAATTGTACTCACCCCTGCAAATGCTAACACAAGATACATGGGAGTATGTAGTTTCTTTTCTACTTATACAATTAACTGCCATACAAAAGTAGTTATTGAGATGTATTCTTTTGGCACATGAACTGTTTGTGAACTGCTATACTGTGAATATTAATGTACTCACTTCTGAACAGTTTGTGCTTTTTTAGTGTTGACATTAGCACAGGCTGCTCATGAAAACTGGACAGTCCCAGTACTGAGTATGCCTACCTACATCCTTGGTAGACCCTGAACACATAGGTATATTGTACATTTGGGTAGGGATGCAGCCGTACAGAGAGCATTATGTATTATTGTGTGAATGTTATCTTGCTTGACTTAAAGGGTTGCTGTGTACCTGTTAGTTTATCAAGGCAAGTAGTCTGTCTGTGTAGCTCCCAACTGTGGACGTATCCAGATGGTAGCCAGATGTTAGCCTGTTATTCTTTGTCTGTGCAACGCACAGGTCTTTTCAGCAATGGTACAATGACATTGTTATAATGAGTTGCTACCAGTACATGGCTACATCCTTTGGTAGTTCAGTGTTGTACTCCTACATAAGGGTATGCTTGTGGAACTCCTTCCAAAGCTATTTGCACAGTGTGTAACAGCAGAAAAGCTGATATGTCTGTGTGTTTCTGCTTCTGCCAGGCCTCTGAAACATTCAGGTACATATTTGAACAGAGTCAGGGAAAGGTAGGTAAAAGTGAGGTCCACCTTCAAAATAATAGAGACAGTAAGTGGAGACTTCGAGAGAACCAGTGCATATGGATTACTACACCTTTTCTGAAGTACATGCGGTGTCTAACTCTTATTATTGTCATTATTCATTAAGTGTAATACTCCACCTTTCTGCCTAACGTCAGTACTTTTCAGAGGGATTCAGAGGGTCACAGCTAACATATGTTTCAAAATCGGGGACATCCCTGAAAAGTAGTCACATTTGGGATGTATGTCCTCTGCCCTAATCAGATATGCCACTGTTTGTCCTGCTATGATACTGTGTGTGAGCTGTAAAGTGCTGTTGTAACATTATTTCCTGCTAGAATGGCTGGTTCTCTTATCACAGTCATGTAATGCAATTCCACAACAACTGCTGGTAAAGTTCCACAGAACAAATTTTTGTGTTATGGCATTCCTACTTTTCCTTTATATTCACTCATTCTGATGCATGATATATTTATTTCAGCACCAACCTGGTGGATGTCTACCGTGGCTTAGTGGTACTTCATGCAGTCTAATGTGTCCGGGGTTCGAGAATGACAGAGGTGTTTTATTTTGCTGCTGAGCAGAACAAGGGCCCTGACATACAGAGTGACTAAGACACTTTTAAGCAGTTGTGAGCAGGTTTGTGTAGGTTTGTGTGATGCTTAGCTATGCGCAAACAAGTGCACACTTGCGCAAACCCGCTAACTACTGCTTAATAGTGCTTACTCCCGTTAACCCCTGCGCTCATTTCTTTGAAAGAAAAGAAAATGGGGAGATAGGAAAGTGGTGAAAAAGGGGGCACAAGGAGGGAAAGACAGTAGGGAAAACAGCTCGGGATGTGCAGGACGGGTGTAGGGAAGGTCCATAGCTGCCCATTTTTTTAACAGCAATAGCTATGCATATGCAATAAATTTGGAGGGAAATATGAAACCTTCCACCCCTGAGAGAGGGGTGAGGACAACAAAGTATGTTGTACTGCCAATTAAATATCTGGTTATGTGTCCAGCGGACATGTGTGCAAAATGGGCATCTATGTATGGGGCATAATTATTTTTTGGGAACAGATTGCCCTTTTTTGATGATGGGCAAGAACCAACAGATGAGGACTGTAAATATGCTTAAAAGCTACTGACACTCCCTTCATCTACTTTATATGGGCCTTCCCAATTGTGTGTTAACAGTGCTTAATACAACAGTACAATTTTATTTAATTATTACATAATTATTATACCTTGATTTATTGTGTTACAACACTTTTTTTCAGGGTCTCTCATTTATTTTACATAACAGTACAAGCTGGATAATTACTAACCTGCCTGGTGGCACAGCATTAGCAGCCTATCTGCATAGGCTTGCTGATTCGCAGCACGGACACCTGCAGCTGTGAAGTCAATTAAATGATATTGAGACATACCTATCCATAGTATAGACTAGAATAGCAATTCTTACATACTTAAGTCCATGGCTACTTACTCAGTAGTGGGGCATTTTCCATCTCACGGGTCTCCTGGATCTACTGGTCCAGCTGACCCACCTTGCATCTCTTCAGGTCTACGTGGTGGTGTCTGACCTGCTCACCAGGCCGAGGGACACCTGTGGCACTGGTGAGTTCATGAGCTAGATGATCCCAGGCTTCCACTTTGTATTGGGTGCCCTGGTACTGGCCCCGCAGGAGTCTATACTCATGATTATGGACAAGGAGCCAAACCATTACTTTTGACTCCTCAATGCCCCAACGTTGCACTTGAAAATGACAGTCCTCTCCAGCACCGGCCATTGCTGCCTGCAGATGGGAGCTACAACCAGTTATGGCAAGTATTCCTGCCTATGGAGCTTAAATATGCATCATTTCCCACACTTATTTGTGATTGGTCAGTTTTGAAAAAACTCAGTTGAAGGCACACCTGCTTAGCAATGGGTAAACTATTATGTTAATGTTTTCATTTAGCCCTGGGGCTTGGTATGTACTCAATCTCATCTGCCACTTGCCTTCAAACGTTACTAATTTCTTCTTATAGTTCCCCACTTTTAGGTCATGTAGGACACTTCAAATAACTGAAAACAAAAAATGTTTAAAGTTGGTGCAAGTTTTTGAATGTTTATATAACGCATTGTTGTTATATTTGTTTTTTATACTGTAAAGATTTCTTTAATACACTTTTCTAAACAGCGGGTAATCATACCTATGTAGTAGCTAGTACACCCTAAACACATTGCAATATAAATTAAACCAGTAGATTTACAGGAATAGCTTTCTTTTAAATAGATGGCAAAATTCAAGCTTTCAATAAATATATATGTGGTAAGATAAATATATCTGCAAACACTACATATACCACAGGCATACATGCCAACTTCCCTGTCTGTTTGATGGGTTTTTAATAAGGTGTCTGGTTTCTCTAACATAGTTTTGAAACATCTTGTTTTATGATTTACAAAACTGAGTTTTCGATTTTAACTTCTCACACATCAGGATTTCCTTGTAAGACTCTTGAGTTGTTTCTAATAACCTCTTTAATAGCACAGAAATCAAAGGACATATCTGACATGAATGCAGGACCTCTCTCAATATTTTCTAAATTTCTAGTAATACTTAAATCCACTCCTTTTAATACAGACTTAAAAAACTCTTTCTCTTTTGCCATAAATCTACATAGCTGCCTTATATAAAAATCCATAACTATACCTGCTTTCCTTAAGCATTTCAATAATAGTGACTGTTTCGCTTAACAAATGTTATTCTTTTGTGGTCATCCTGGATGCATGGATTATCTGCCCCCTTTTAAAGTGTAAATGATTGTTGGAGAACATCTCATTCCTGTAAAGCTTACTATCAATCTGTTTTGCTTTTAAATCCCATTCTAGATTAGCATCCAATTAATGTATGTTATTTCCAAACCCACTAATCCTGAACTTGAAAAGGCTGAAATTTAATTGAGTTCATTCATAAACCTATTGGTGTCCTTCATCTTTATATGTATAATAAAAAGTAGATCACCAACAGAACATTTATACAACACTACTTTATTACAAAACAAACACATGGGGCAATACCTCCTGCTCCCACCACCCTAAAACTAAATTTGCAAAAATGGGGCAATACAGGACCGCATTGCTACCCCCCAAACTTGCTTAAAATATTTTTTTGTCAAACAAAAAATAGTTGCTCTGATATTGTTAATCTTCTTTCCATTCATCACTGATGGGTTCGGTTCCGAGCCCTTGGAACCGAGTTGGCCTTTTTACCAAACTTGTGCCAGACAAAAAAAACTCTCGAGCTAAGTCTCTACCCAGAATGCCCTTCTCCCTGTTAACCCAGATCTCATTTGCCACGTAGCCATAAAGCCACATTTCAGCCAAGCTCTCAGCTAAGTGGAACTTTATTTGATATTTGTGTGGAATATTTTTGATATGTTCATATTTTATTAAGCTGATAGTATTGCGAGTGTGTTTTCTTCTGTCTAACCTTGTATTTTTCCTCCCTCTTCACCATCGGGTGATCAGGGAAAGCCTGGAAAATCAAAAGTCGTCTTCAGAGCATAAATCTGCCTCTACAGCTGTGTCTTCCTCGGCTCTGAGCACCTTGAAACCTTCGATACCAGTGCCATTTTCAGCACCAGTCCTGCCTCCAGCACTAATTATAAACCTTACTATGCCTATTTCAACTTCAGCACCTGTGGCCACTTTGGCTCAGAGCAACCCTTTGACTACTTCATTAGTTACCATTTTGGAACCAACCATTTTAGCTCCGAGTGCCACTTTGGCACCAAGCTTTGTACTGACTTTACTGGACTTGACCCCTTTACTTCCGGTCTCAAAACTAGAGATTTTGGTGCTGGCAGACCTTGCACCATGGACCTGATACTCCCCTTATGTAGATCCATTTCTGGGACCGTCCGGAGTATCCACTAGATCCAACAGGAGCCTGTCAGAACACGACTTGGTGCGTCTTGTGGACTAGCTGTTGTCATCCAGGGGGATAACCACACTTTCTAAGACCCATCCACCTGCTGGACTTGGATTTACTTATCCACGGACTCCATCTTACACTCCTCTTTTGACCATCTCAGTTCTGAAGCCTTCTGCTCTGACATCCTTCTTGGAACCCATCACCTCGGTGTCTACAGTGCATCTCACTCCGGCCCTGAGTTTGCCCCTTTGGTCTTCTGCTTCTGCTGAACTGGCCCTTCCCCAATCTGGGGATTGGGGGACGAGCGCTTTGACGTGAGGTACAGAACCATCTTTCTCCTCTGTTCCATCCTCGGCACTGATAACCGCATCTGCACCGATCCTGCTTGAGGCTCCACCCATGGGGGCAGGTTTGTCGGAGTTAGGTGTGACCCCAGTCCCGAGGTTGTCTTCCTTGGTTCCGAGCTCCCATCCCTCTTTGGGTGGGCCTGCCTTCCACATGATGGAAAGGGCTCTTGCTTCTGGCAGCACTCCTTTAATGTTGGAACCCCAGTTTTCACCCCCTGAGCTACAGCTGTCACAGACCACCCCCCAGGACACCAAACAGAGAAGCCGCAGGACACCCCTGTTCAGGGTACCCACTCTTCTGAGTCCTACTCAGAGATCCCCAATGAGATACCCCCTCAAAAGAGGATGTGCAAGAGGAAGCACATGGACTCAACCGAGGAGCCCTTAACTGAAGACATGGATTATGATGATGGTGAAGGGTCCTCGCGGTCACCTCCTGATGATGTCTCCTTTGGAGACATCCTTGAAATGTTAAAGTAGAGAGATAATTGGAAGCCCTCTAACCCTTTGTCTGAGGAGTCTGTGTTCCTGCAGGCTTTCCGTGCCTGACCTTCTACCTCTTGGGTGACCCCACCTGCTGATGAGCTCATCCAGCTCATTGTGCAGTGAGCTTGGAAGAACCCTGATTCCAATGAGGTAATCCCTCGGAGACCTGACAAAATTCTTTCCCCTCCCGAGGAGAACCAGCAATTGTCTAAAGGGTTACTAGTCAATACTATGGTGGTGGTGGCAGCCAAGAAAAAGGAATTGGCTGAGGAAAGTCCCAATGTCCACCCACCTGGACAGACTTGGGAAGTGTGTTTTTGCATCAGGGACCTTTGCTATATGGTCCTTGAATTATTTGGCACACTTTATGAGGCTCCAGAGGGACTTCATCTATGAACTCTCTGGGACACTCACAGGACAGTTGTCTGATGAGGTCAGGGACAAAGTGGCCTCACAGCTCGCAACCCTGGAATCAATATCCAACTTGTCTATGAGGTTGCTTTCACATGCGACCAAAGTGGTGGCTAGAGCAGCGGGTTTGGGCATTGTCATGAGGTGTCATGCCTGGATGCACATTTGTGACCTCAAAGATCCCTTAAAGTCTTCCTTTCTGAATGCTCCCATTGAAGCTTGGTCCCTTTTTAGCTCCAAAGTGAAGGACATGCTCTCCAGGTGTGAGCAAGATGGAAAGACCCTGTCTGCCATAGGCCTACAGTTTTCCAATCCTCAATGTACCTTTTCCAGGAATCAGAGGAGTGGAAACATGTAGCATAAAAAATATCAAAGTCCTTTCCATGCCACACGTGGTGATAATACCCCCGGGGCAGAGGCAGTAATAATTCCAGAAGATGCCCCTATTGAGGCACTGGGTGTCCTCTTAATCAAGGCTTTAGGGATTCCTTCTCTGGACAGCCTTACCAGAGCTCCTGAGGAGCAGCTCAGTTGCTTACCTCTGGAAGCAGTCAGGGGTTGTTTCTCTCTGCACCATGCTGCCTGGCAATCTATCACCACAGATCGCTGGGTGCAGAGTATCATCATCAGAGGTTACACCATTCCCATTTCTTGTCAACCAAACCATCCAAGAAAACTTCCTGAGTTCTACCCAGTCAAAGGGAAGAAGCAGCTTTAGAGATTATAAAGCTGGCTTAAAAAGGAGTCATGCAATGAGTACCACTAGACCAGTGCAGATCTGGATTTTATTCAAGATTCTTTTTGGTGCCAAAAAAGACAAGGGACTGGAGACCCATTTTGGATCTCAGCAGCTTAAACAAGTCTGTCACCCAAACCAATTTTTGGATGGTCACGGTTCAGTCCATTCTTCCCTTTTTAAGAAAAGGTGATGGATGTGCTCAATAGATCTCTGGGATGCGTATTACCACATCAAGATGGACAAATGCTCCAGGAGTCTGGTTTGCTTCTGGCTAGGGGCCAGTCATTATCAATTTTGTGTCCTGCCATTCGGTCTTTCTACAGCCCCCAGAGTGTTCATGGAATGCATGGCAGTGGTCACAGCTCACTTGAGACTACAAGGATTCTGGGTGTTTCCAGATCTGGATAACTGGCTCCTCACCGCCCTCACTGAGCATCTTTATCTGTATTATATTTTCTCTCTGACAAAATTGTTGTGAATAACAATACATTGGGAGAAATCAAACCTTACACCTACACAACAGATAGAGTTCATTGGAGCAGTGTTCAGTACTCAGTCCTGTTTAGTATCACTCCCAATTCACAGACTTCACCAATTGAGGCTTCAGCTCCGAATGATACTTTCTTAAACAAAAGTCTCAGCAAGGAAAGTTCTTCAGACCCTAGGCTCTATGGCAGCTTCAATCCCAACAGTGCGTCTAGGAAAGCTACATATGTGGATCCTGCAATGGCTCCTCCTTTGTCAATGGTTCCCAAGCTGTCATCCCCTCTGTTACCAGATTCGAATAACCAGCTCCTACAAACAGGACCTCCTTTGGTGGATGAAGTATAACTTTGGAGTCACTCATTGCAATCCCCTCAGCCCACAGCCACTGTGACCACGGATGCTTCCCTGATCGTGTGGGTGGCCATTTCCAGGGAAGGACTGTCCAATGCACATGGTCCACCTCAGAGGGCCCCTGCATATCAATGTTTTGGAAATGAGAGTCGTGCTGCTAGTGTTGCAGGCCTTTCATTCAGCTCTCCCTTCCAGGACAATTGCAATTCAGTTGGACAATATATCAGTGGTTTGGTATATCAACAAGCAAGAAGGAACCAAGTCCTATCCCCTATGTTGAGAAGTCATGAGAATTTGGCAGTGGGCAATAGCTTCCAGCTGCTTTCTGACAGCATTGCATATCCTGGGGACCTCCAACGTGATTGCGGACAAACTGAGCAGATGCGTCCTCATACCTCACGAGTGGTCTCCCAAACCTGAGGTGGCGACAGAAATTTTCAGGCACTAGGGCCAGCCTTACTAGGGCCAGCCTTGCTGTGATCTTTTCACCTCCCCCATAGAACAACAAGTGCAGCAGCTATTTTGCCCTACTTCCCCTGGATGGGAGTCACTGAGGGATGCTGTAATCTATGACTGACCCACAGGACTTCTTTATGCTTATCCTCCCATCCCCCCTGATTCCACAATTTCTAAAAAAAGCTCTTCGGTTGAGATGCAAGGTGATCCTCCGTTCTGGCCTCAACAAGTTTGATTCCCCTTCTTTCAGCCTCACCTAGTATACCCGCCGTGGATTCTGGACCCTCTACCAGATCTGATTACTCACCCTCAAGGGATAAGTCACCCAAATCTGTCCAATCTTAAGGTGACAGCTTGGTTTCTTCACTTCCCTTAATCACCAGGCAAGCTAATCTCTCCTCACCTGTTTGAGACATCATTCTGGCCTCTCATAAACCATCCACGAGAAGACTGTATAAGGATAAATGGAAAAGGTTCTCCATCTGGTCCAAGGACAACATGCTAGACCGGTATTCGTCTCCAGTAACTGCGGTGCTTCAATACTTGGCTAAGTTTTTTGATAACGGAGCCCCTGCCTCTACCATATGAGTACATCTAGCAGCAATTTCCAATTTCCACAATGGTATAGATGGCACCCCTCTTATCTCTTTATGCCTATGCAAGGCCTTCCTCAAGGGGATCTCTCATATCAGGCCTCCTGTCAGACAGCCTGTGGAGCCATGGAACCTCACTTTAGTCATTCAGTATTTGACTCAAAAACCTTTTGAACCTGCTGCAAAGTGTAACCTAAAGTTTTTGTCTTGGAAATGTTTGTTCTTGGTATCCATCACATCTGCCAGAGGGGTCTCGGAGCTGCAGGCATTGTGTATCAAGAGGCTCTATCTGTTCTTTCATAAAGACAGAGTATCACTTCGGATGAATCCATCCCTTTTTCCCAAAGTTATTTCTGAATTCTCTATAAACCAGACAATTGATCTACCAGTGTTCTTTCTGAATTTTGCCAGTAGAGGAGAGTACTGCCTTCACTCCTTAGACTACATATACAGTTGAAATTTTTCCTAGACAGGTCCAAATCTATCCATAAATCGGAACAGCTTTTCATCTCCTTTTCTGGACCCAGAATAGGAGAGGCTGTTTCCAAGGTTATATTATCAAAATGGCTAAGGGACTGCATATGTTTCATCTATTCCCTCAGTAACTAACCTATGCTAAAAGTTAAAGCTCACTCCACTAGATCTATGGCAACATCTGTAGCTTTCCATTCCAGGGCTTCCATGGATGACATCTGTGCAGCAGCTACTTGGGCTACGCCTCATACCTTTATCAGTCATTACAAATTGGACTTGGTCTCCAGAGGGAGAGCTGCCTTTGTCTTAATGGTACTCAGGAATGTTCTTCCATAAGGGCCGCCCATGGACCTCAAGGTAGCTTGGGATTCTGTCCCATCAGTGATGAATGGAAAGAAGATTAACAACATCAGATAAAGAAGTTAAGTCTTACCATAACGTTCCATCTGTGTTGTTCATCTTCTTTCATTTATAACTTCCTACCCTCCTTCCCCCTCCAAAGGCTCCTGGGGGATGCTTTGGGTCTAAGTGGTGTCCTAGGGTATTTGCAAAGAAGTGGCCTTGGCTTTACTTCTCTTTCTGTAGCAAACTTGATCTGAGGTAACAGGGAGAAGGGCATTTTGGGTTGAGACTTAGCTTGAGAGTTTTTTTGGCTGGTGCGAGTTTGGTAAAAAGGCCGACTCCCATCAGTGATGAATGAAAGAAGATGAACAACACAGATGGAATGTTATGGTAAGACATAACTTCTTTTTTTCTAAAATAACCTCCATTACAGAACAACAGAGAAATATTTTATCTTGTGGGAAATTAGAATTGTTTGTTAAAAATATTCTCAGTGCTTCTTACACCTTTATATAATGAATTCACATCTATGGTTAAAAAAATAATATTCTCATGTCCATAGTCATATGCTGTATATAACTAAACTCTTTTGACTTTACAAGAAGGTCCCAGGAATCTCTTAAGTAGGAAGTATACTTTTGAACCAAAGAATTAAACAAACTATCTAAATACAGAGCAGTATCATCACAAACACTGTTAGCGGCGGATACAATAGGACGAAATGGAGGGCTTGTAGTATTTTTGTCTAGCTTAGGTATTCCGAACAGGACTCTTAACTTAAGAGTTTCAACATTCATAAAATCATATAAACCATAATTAATATAACCATTCATTAATAACTCATATAAAAAAAACTTTTAAATAGATTTTTATTATAGATTAAAATGGGTTAAGAAAGGTATTTTACTTGTCAATTAGATGGGCAATTTCATAGGCTGTTTATTTATTTATTTAGTTAACATTTGTTAACTGGGAAAGTCCAACTTGGAACGAAGCCAAATTTCAGAGGAGGCCCGGGGAGAAATGCTCCAGACACTTCTTTGTAATTAATTGATTGTATAAGCTTGCATTACTTAAGAGTGTTGAATGTGAACTGATTTTATTCTGAGGAAGTCTGTTGATGAAAGCGAAATAAAATTGACACTAAAGTGTGGTTTATTAATTTTTTTCTCTCCAGTGGACATTGTGATTTGGATGTTTTAGTATTTGTGTGTTACCTGTTGAGCTACTGACACTGTCACAACAATGCTAACATAGGACATGACAACAAGTACATGTAAGGTAATTATGGCACACATACAAAAATGTAATATGACCTATGTTATACAAAGATTCAGTAACATTTGCAATAAAAAAATGCAGTAAGACATAAAAGTGTGTGCCACAGAGGTAGAGAGAAAAGTAGGTAAAGTCTAAACTTCCTGGGCTCAGTTTCCTGATGCTGAACTTATTGGCTACTATTTCTATTAGAAGACACTGTCATTGCAATTTGTGTTTATATGTAGCAGGTGTTCACCATGTGTAGGTTTTTCTCATTTCTTCATGGTTGTCTGACCATGGAGTTAGTCATTATAAATGGGGAGTAAGGGACAAAGTGCCTTGCATTTGGTGTGAGGTACAAGAAAGCTTGCAAAAACGCATTTTATAAGTTTCACTATTAGTTTAACTTGGCTTATTTCATCTAGATGCAGCATCAGGCATTTTAAACTTGATGAAACAGGTGAGGTGCCCCAAACTTGAGTGTTATATACATACTCGAGTGTGTGATAATATGTGTTGTATGCATGACCTTTAATACCATAAATTTTGTATAATGAAGTAAAATGCTTGCATAGCCAGATGTAAGTGGCATTTAGGATATAATGAATGCAGATCACTTAATGGGATTTTTGCCTCTTCAAAACTCACCTCTATATATATGCTAAATAACATATATATACAGATCTTATTTGTTTAACTGCAGCAGGATTACACATATGAAAGTAACACATACCTTGGTGTGGTTAAGCTACGTTATAAAACAGGCAGAGTTACCTTGCTGGTAATTTAAATGATGGTATGTTGTAAAGTACTGTTTTTCATTTAACACAGTCACAACAAAACACTTTCATGTCTGCTGGAGATATTCATTTTTCCACATTTAAAATGTCTTCTGATAGTTGTTGTGACATCTTTTGAAACATAGCAGTGGAGAACTAGTTTTTTTTTCTCCTGAGAACTGCTCATAAGACAAGTGTTTAGTATCTTTTTGCAGTAGATTGTAGCTCTGATAGAGATATAAGAACCCTGTAAAGAGAAACATACAAAATCCATCCTTCTAATGTAGGTAAAGTAGTGACGATGATGTTTGCTCATAGCTGGGGAACCTGAGGCATTATAAATGTTAATGAGAGAAATGCTGTCATTGACAGAAAGTAGTTTCACTGATGCTAAGACATTACTAAACACTGACTTATTATAGGGTGACAACTGGAAAAAGCAGAAATGTGGTTTGCTTCAATTAGGAGATCACTGCAATCCACTTGGAGTTCATAATTGTGTTTTTGGCAAATACTTAAAAATTATTTCTTTATTTTGGATAGATCAGCTGTGCTAACACACATTGTTATGGAATTGTGACTGTTATTTCAAGGCTTTTGCAGTTAACAGTTGTGAATTATGAAATGCCTGATTGTAAGGTTTTATTTAGCTTCACAGCGTAGAACATACTCACAGATCTCTCGTAATGTTCTATATAAATATGTTAAGGTGAGTCATTGCTATGTAGACAACAGCTTTTTGACAGAATTCTGTTTTGTATAGTGAGTAAGCATATATTCATTTATTTACAATATAAAATATACATAAAATTATACTACAAACGAAAGTGAACAACATCTAGGCATATCATTTCACTGATGCATCAAATTATGTTGCAACCAAAAAAAGAAAATGGGCAGTACTACCAGGAAAAAGTAAATGTTTTCCCAGTGGTAGAAAAAGGCAGTAGTGTACCTTGCCATTTTAAAGAGGATCAATGGTACCCATAAGACTTTAATGGAAAACATTGGCAACATTTTTTTGCAAGATGTACACAAATGTGAATTTAATCTGCAGTGTGCACTATGCAGAATGTTTACAAATAAACAATGAAAATATTTAAATAGATCTTATGCTATATTTGCAGGGTCCTTGTTGGAAGGACTTCTTCAGACACCCAAATTAAATTGAAAATAGAAATTGTGATGGTAGAGATAATTTGGGGTTAAAATTTGATGGAATGATGAGTGTTTGCATGGTAAGAAATAGAACAGTATTTATTCAGTGAATTAAATGCTTTGGATACTTGCCATTTCAGTAATCCACCTACAAGGGATGATAGAAATGCATGTATTAGGCACACTAATTAGGGTCTATATTATATTCTCGAAAGTTGACAATGTCGAATCTGACATTGTTGGCATGAGAATATTGAATGCTCAGAATCACGAGTGTGTAAACGGAAATGTCCGTAAGGGGAGATTTCCATTTACTGCAATGTAGTGCAGTCTCGGAGTTGGTATATTTAAGTAGTGGGGGGTGTGGGGGGAGCAGAGGGGCTTGCCCCTCTGCTTAAATCCATTAGGGTACTTTTATCTTTTTATGTTTTTGTCTTTTTATAAGGTTGACGTTTGAAGACATCGACCATATGGTGTCGACCATATGTTGTTCGATGTTTTCAAACGTCTATCTTATAATATAGACCCACTAATTATACTGGTTTATTAAGAAGTAAGCAGTGGACAAAGGAACAGAAAGATGCGATTATACAGAGTGGGCAGGGTACTATCAGATAAATATGGTCCAGTGCCAAAAGTGCAGAACATGCATGCCAGAGCATAAAACAAAACAATAAACAGAATGGCCACCACAACTTTTAACACATACTTTAATAGAAATTAAAATAAAGTAAAATACCAGGATAAGCACTTTCCATTTATAAAAATGCTTCTTCAGATCAATTAAACAATACAACAATATTTAGTTTAAAAACTATTATCCAATCACAGTAGTGTAGAATAGTATTAATACACTCACAATAAAAACATTAATTCAAACCACATCCTTTTAGGGCAGGTTTTTAGCAACACACATCCATTCAAACCAGTGTATTTATCCGCTTGTAACCTTAAGACCTAATCCAGCTCGGCTGTTTCAGTGTAATTAACTAAATCACCCCCTCTAATACTCATATGAATACATTGTAACACCTTAAAGGAAAAGCATGCCCCTCTTTGTCATTTATGTGTTTAGTTAAAGCATTCTTCTTATTGTTAGATCTAACATCATGTAAAGGCCTAAAAATCCTATCTTGGAATTTCTTGCTTGTATTACTGACATAGAACCAATCACAGAACATGCAGGAAGCTAAATAAACAACATGTTCTGTTTGACAATCAACATAGTGTTTGGGTTTAAATGTATAATTGTATCAAGGAAGTTTAAATATTTGATTTTTTGAGATTACTGAGCATGCCCGAGAAGAACGGCATGCATAAGTGCCCATTCTTCTAGATATTCCCCTAGCATCAATGCTCAGATTATTATTCTCAGTATGACATCACTGTCTTTTCAAATTATAATAGTTCCTAAAATGGAAGCAAGGTTTATTGCCAACTATCTCAGCTATTTTATTGCCTGCTGTTAAGAATCTCCAATTTCTACATATATCTCTGCATATAGAATTTACACAATTTGTATACTTAATGACGAATTTAACCTTCGGATTTGCATATGCACTTTGCGGACTAAACCTCTCAGGCCTGTGACTAGATGATAAGTAGTTAGCCTAGTGTATCCCTCTTAATAAACGTGTCTTGTATAATTGTAGCCAACATTCTTTGATTATAGCCTCATTGTAAAAATTGTTCATATATCAGGCCTATGCTTCTCTCAAAATGATTTTCATGAGTGCATAATCTAGAAGCTCTCTTGAATTGTCCTTTTAACACATTTTCATAAATGTGTCTCAGGTGCATGCTCTCATGAACTAACAAACTATTTTTCCAGCAATCCTTATGATATAGAGATGTATTTATTCTACCTGATGAATCTAATGTAAGCCTAACATTTAAAAAAATCTATACTATCACTAGAGGCATGTGCGGTAAAACACAAACAGTCAGTAGTGCATTCCAAATAAGTAATACAAGCATCAAGCTCTTCTTTGGTTCCTGCCCATAAAAGAAAAACGTCATCAACAAAACGACAATAAAACATGCATTCCAGGGGATAAAACCACTTAGGAATGACAGATGTGGGAGGAGTAGTTGATTATATAAGAAAAAGTAGTAAATGTGAGGTTATCGAAGCTTCCCTGTACTTCATTACATCTCAGTTCATTGAAATTTCCGCTGGTATAAAAATGCCGTATTGAGCCTCAAGTCAATGAAATTAAAAAAAAAAGGATGCTTATGCCACACCACCTTATATATATATATATATATATATATATATATATATATATATATATATATATATATATATATATATTATATTTCTTGGTCATACACTTATGGAGAAAACAAACAGCCAGACATATAAAACCACAGTTTCTACATAAACAGAAACCAGACTAGCAGCGATTCCCAATATTAAAATTTATGCAATTCAACACCAAGCAATAGAAATCTATTGATTTTAACTCATCCTCTTTAGTTTCAATCAAATGTATGAAAACTCTTGGAGGACTACCATGTGAAGTGGGCAAGGAAGTGGACAGGGTCAGAACCTAAGGCAAGCTCCACTGTGGCATAGCTAGACTAGAGAGTTGTGAGAGTGTTTGAGAGCAGAACATATTTTGTATCACCCCTCACTTAGATCTGTCAAAGGAGGAAAATTAAGGCATGGTGGAGAGAGTCATACTGTGGGAGAAAGAGGGAGAGAGAGTAGACTAGGTTGGCAGGGCGTCCTAATGGTTAAGGTGTTTGCCTTACAAACACAAGGTGCAGGGTTTGAGTCTCACAAGGGATAATTGGCTAGGCTTAAAATGGCTTGCAAGGTCAGTTAGCCTAGTACTAATCTATGAACCTATGAACCTATGAAAGAGGGGGGGTTATAATAACTGGGGATCGGAATCTGTTACAAGCAGACTAGGTGATCCAGAACTCTAAGGATGAGAGGAACTTGAAATTAATTTAAGTCTTGCACTGACAGTTGTTCAACCAATTAGTTCATAATTGTACTAGGAAGGATAGAATTCTGGATGAGGTTTTAACAAACACAATGGAGTTAGATATGCCAGAGTGAGTGTGCCCTTAGCCAAATATGCCTACACTACAGGGTGAATTTGAGTAGGGGAGGGGTAAGATATAGATAGGTTCATAGGTTCATAGGTGCATACTAGGTTAATGGCCATACAGCCAACACAAGCCTAGCCCAAGAATATTCTCAGTTGTCCTCTTGGCGGACGTTAGTTTCCAGTGGCCCTAAAGATCAAGGCTGTTGAAGTGATCCCCATGGTGAATTTCCTGTTAACCATCCACTCATCAAGATTTTTCTTGAAGAGGGCTAGTGAAGTACTCTGCTTGACATGAATAGGGAGTCTGTTCCAGAGTATGGGAAGTCTCTGGGCTAGGAACCTGTCCCTCCAGCAGGTTCTGTTTATTGTGGTGATGAGGTTGAGGTCTTTGGAGCATGTGGTGCGGAGGGATTGAGACTTTTTCAGATGAAGCATGTCTAGCAACACTGGGTCAGACATGGCTTTGTATGCCAAGCAGAGATTGCCTCTAAGTAGGTGATACGAGACAGAGTAAAGCTGGAGGTTTTTGAGTCTCTCTGCATAGGGTATGTGTTTGAATCCTAGGATCCTCTTTGTGAGGAATTTTAGTGGCCTATCCAGTTGTTGTAGGTGTCTAGTGAGGTACATGCCAAATGGGGCATTGTACTCAATAATGGGTCTAATGAGGGATGTGTAGAGAGGGATTATGACTTCTTTCTTCCCGGATGAGAAACATTTTGTGATGAGGTGTGCCACATAGAAGGACTTTCTAACTACAGTGGCAACATGGTTCTCGAAGGAGAGATTGCTATCAACTTCTGTCCCAACATCTCTTATCACACTTTGGGAGTTGAGTGGGCTACCGTCGATATGATAGTTTGTGGGAACCATGTTTTTCCCAAAGGGGATGACAATGCACTTTTTAGCATTGAGCTTAAGACATTGAGCTTAAGACCATGGTTCTGGCACCAGTCATTGGTGTCTGTGAGGCCTTTTTGTAGGATGTCTACATCAGCTTGAGAGTCAATAATAGCTCCCAATTTGCAGTCATCCATGAATTTGGTTTACCAAAGTCCCTTGGTATTGGCCTGAACTACAGAGAAGTAGATACCAAACAAGAGAGGACCCAGGACAGATCCCTGTGGGACTCCACTTAAAACTGCCTAGTAGTTGGATTTGGAGTCTGCTACGTTTATCGTGTGGGTTCTGTCTGTGAACCAGTTGGCAACCCATCTTATGATGTAGGGGTTATGCCTAGGTTAGTGAGTCTGTCAATGATCCCTGAGTGGAGGATGGTGTCAAAGGCCTTGGCTAGATCGAGGTAGGCTGTATGGACTACCTTGCCTTCATCGACTGCTCTGGTGACAGATTCAAAGAAGTCTGTCAGGTTGGGCAGACATGATCAATGGTTTGAAATAGTTTTTATAATATCATTACTGTTAAATGTATTTAACAAAAAGCATAAAAACCGTCTGCTTATGAATTATACTAACACTAAAGCTGTAGTAATTAATAGCCAGCTATAAGAAACTAAGAGTAATTAACCAATGGACTAACAAGAGGTGTTATTTATACAAAGGATGAGTTTGACAAAACAGATTCTGATGAAGTCTCCATACAGGAGATGAAAGCGCTTAATCTGGAATTAACTTGGAATTGTATTTATTTTTATTTTTATTATTAGTATAACAATAAACTGGAATTTAGAATTATTGTTTGGTTGGACTTTGGTATACTACCGAGGAACAATTTCCACTAACAGAAGAGGAAAACCTTTATTGTTACTGGACTGCGCCTGCATTTTCTTTCGTTTGAATTTGTGAGCTATTTTTGGTTACTAGACATGATCTGCCCTTCTCAAACCCAAACTGCAAGGGGTCCAGGGTTTGAAGGTTCCCTACATCTCTATTTATGAGGTCCATAATAATATGCTCCATGGCTTTACAGATCAGGCTGATGGGGTGATAATTTCCAGGGTCAGTAGTCGCTCCCCTTTGTGGAGTGGAATGACTGTAACAGTACACCATTCAGTGGGATCAAAGCCTGAAGTGAGGCTGTGGTTGAACAAGGCACTCAGGTGTGGTGCCAGTTCCCTTTGTAATTCATGTAGAACACAGCCAGGTATATTATCAAGTCCCATGGAAGCTGTATTTTTGGCTTTGGATAGTGTGGCTTTTACCTGTGCAGCTATGATATTAGGGATTTGGCATTCCTCGGGTATTGGTATGGGCCCTTTAGGGGGTAAGGGGGGGTAAAGTTTGCACTAACCGTGTCAGCCAAGATATTGGCAATATCTGTTGGTTCAGTATAAGTGGTGCCATTGTGCATTAACTCAGAGCATATCTGTGTATTGCTATGCAGATTCTTGACATAGCTAAAGAATGCCTTGTGGTTATCTTTAGCATCTGTAGCAATTTTGTTTTTCATACCTAGCTTTGGGGGATTTGATGAGGGATCTCAGTTTTTTGCTGAGACTTACAAGGGAATTTTTCCAGTCTTGGGACTTTACTCTTTTCTACAATAGTTTTTCCTTCTGTTGTAGAGTTTGTTAATGGCAGGAGACCACCAGATTGGCTTCCTTTTTTTGGAGGACAAGATCTTGGTTCTGTTTGGTATGGCCTGATCCATGCACTTGTGTAAATGCTCATACAGTGCCTTGGTGTATGATTCAGCAGCCAAACACCCATTCCCCATTTGCATGGATGATGTGAAGTTTGACACTTCTGTCTTTAGAAGCTCGAAATTGGCTTTGGAGAAGTTCTTCACTGTGGTTTTCTTCAGGTGGGAGGGGGGGATTTGGATATCGACTGTGATTAACTTGTGGTCATATCAAACCAGGGAGAAGTTGATTACTAGTGTAGAGTATCGGCCCCCCATGTTTGTAATGACCAGGTCAAGAATGTTTCTACCTCTGGTATGGGTGAGACTGAGTTGGTCCAGGGTGTTGAAATTAATGAATTCCAGAAAACATTGGGCGAATCAGTTGGAACAGGAATTATTTTCCCAGCTAATGGATGGGTAGTTAAAGTCTCCCAGTATAATGGTATTATGTTGAACCTTAATGCTTTCCAAAGTGTTCAGGAATGCGAAGTGGGAGTCATGGGACATTGTGGGGGATCTATAGCAGGCTACAAAATGGACTGCAGTTTTGTCCAGTGTTAGTTGTACCTGTAGTATCTATGATGCATTATGTTGGGCAACTAGTCTGGAGGTGTGTGTATCCTTTATGAAAATGGATACACCACCACCTTTGTGGCATTAGTCCACACCTCTTTTATGGCTTAGATCCAGATTTAGGGGCCAAAAGGTGAGATATGCAATGTAGCCTGTTAGTGCTGGGGTGCTCTCCAAAGCCTTGACCAAGGTCTCTGTTACTGCACAGAGATCAATGGTCTCCAGATTTAGGAGTGACTTGAGTGAGTGCATTTTGAGATTTAGGCTTCTAGCATTGAGTAGTATAACCCTCAGGTTGCGTTTGCTTGCAGTTGTTATGGTGGTAAATTTGTCTTCAGGGCATTGCCTAAAAATGGCACTAGAGGGGTGGCAAGAGCTTTTACCAGTATCTGGAATCCCAGGCATGACAGATACAGGCCATCTCTGGCAAAGCATCAATGTCTGTCTATCATGTCATCCCAGGCAGACAGATACTGGATCCCCTTTGAATGACACCAGAAACTTAGCCAATTATTGAAGTCAGCCATTTTCTGCTTGTACTAATGACAAGGAAACTTGTTTGTGAACAGGGGACTGAATTAAGATGAAATGGAGAATGGTCTCTAATGAGTTCATGGAATGGGGGCAAATCAAAGGGGCATTGAAAACATTACTGGACTGGATCAGAGGTAAGGTATTTGAAGCTACAAGGAAGTACTTGAAAAACAGGGAAAAAATGTCAATATGAGTACTTAATATGACCCTCATTTTTCCTCTCACTTTTTTCAACAAAGAAAGTGCATATAAGAGGTAGAATTGAAGGGTTGAAGTAGTGAGAAAGGCACAGTATTAAGTGGCAAGCTAAAAATCAACAAGATAGATGGGGGCAGCAAAGCTGCAAGAGAGTTAGCAAAAGGTTTAAAAAGAGAGAGAAAATTATTTTTAACTATAGTAAAGAAAAAAGTATAGATCTGGCTGGCAAGGCTAGTTAAGGACAGGAAGGAGATCATGAAAGCAAAAATACTATCTCTACAGAAAAATGAGAGGATAGGATACTATGCCTTGATACTGTTTGGCCAAAAAGGGGAAATAACTGAGAAGGATTATGGAGGAAAGAACTAGTTGTGTTAAAGCATAAAACATAGGGACCAAAGGATGCCAATCTCTCATAGGGACCCAATGATACAAATCACTCATAGGGACCAAAGGATGCTAATCACTCTTCTTAGGAGCATAGCTAATATGCTGCCAGATACCCTGATGAAGAAGAATGAAAATGAATGCCATCTGGAAGACAGCAAATGCTGTACCCCTAAAAAAGTGGAAGGAGCATGCAAATCTGGGGAACAAAAGGCTTATTAATATAACACTTATTAAAAGCCACTGTGAAAAACCATAAGTTGAACAATGAGAATGGTGCCAACCAAATAGCCATACAGGAGTATTTATAAGGACTTTAACCTCATACCGCCAAAGCACCAGCTAGGAATGGCTACGGAAGTAACCCCAAATATACACATTCCAGTGCAACTCAGTACAGCTACAGACTGCATGGTTGATGAGGCATGATCTGTCTTTTACAAAGATGTACTGATGTGTATTTAATGATGTTAGCTCAACTGCATCATTGTTCGCTAATTCATCACCAGTACATTCCATAGCCTTGCAAATAATATTAAGGAGACCAATAAACCTGTAATTCCCAGGGACAGTAGGGACCACCTTTAAGTAAAGGAACTACACCTGCCATTTTTCACACCTTAGGAAGCTAACCAAAGGAGAGACTCAGACTAAAGAGTTGAGGAGTTTTGCTAGATGGGAATTAATTCTTCTCAGCAGACATCATAGGATATTGTCACGATCAGCAGAAGCATTTTTAATTTTAGAAAGTGAAAAAAGACTTGGTCCAAACAGATCACAGGAGGGATGTGTGATGGGGAATATAAGGGGTGAAAGGGAGGGTGGATGGATTGAAGATGTAAAAACATTTGCAGTTAATTCATTATGTGCCACAGATCTTACTCAGTGAATAACTTGAGAGAAGAATAGCGGTACATTTGGTACAGATCGATTTCAGTGATGTCTTTGATTCAATACTGCAAAGGAAGCTGCTAGGATAACTGTCTGTGTTCCCATTAAGATCAATAGTGGTGAACTACATTACAGCATAGTTGTAGAGTAGGATTCACAAGGTTGCGGCAAGGGAAACATTACAATGACTAAAGAAATTGACTAATGCAAGATCACTGGAATTGTTCCTGGGTCTGGTACTGTGCAGTGCATTTATTTAAATCTATGAGATGCAACAGAATTCAGGACTGAACTCTATGAAAGTGACAAACAGACAGCCATAGCAGAGGAAAATGGGGAACAATTCTAAGGCAAGTCTCACAATGGTTACCCAAAATGGCAGTGGCAGCTGGTGACTTCAAATCAAAGGGGGGCTGCAGGAGATAGCCGAATGAGTGGGGTCAATGGGAAGGGGTGTGGACAACTAGAAAGGGGAGAAGCTATGCTCAAAACCACAAAAACTAAACTTTAATTAAATATGCTGCCCTGGGTGCCAAGCCCTCATTATGAGAGTCCAATCAAGACAAATGAAGTGTAAAAGAATAAAAATATTTCAATGCATTGGCTGCTTGACAGCTTGCTTAATATCTAGATGGAAACAAAAAGGTTGTGAGTCATGAAAAAATAAATTACTTTTTAAATACATTACTGGAATGCCAGTCAAAAGCAAGTATAAGAAAAACATGCAGCACTCAACTCCTTGCACTGCATTATAATTTATATTCAGCTTTATTAAAGTACCAATTAACATGCTGAAAGTAGCAATCTCTGTGATAACCCCACTTGTAAAAATGTTTCTTATCCAAAAAAGACCTGCTGCCTGACAACTATCTACTTGTTTCATGGGGAAAACATGATCAAAGTAAAAAATGAAAAGCAACCAAGCTCAAGATACATTGCTTAAAGGATTACTACACAGGTTATGGACCATACATGAATGGCATTCTGTTTAGTTTACGGGTAAAGCCCTCAGA
The DNA here is from genome assembly GCF_019279795.1 of Protopterus annectens. Lineage (NCBI taxonomy): Eukaryota > Metazoa > Chordata > Ceratodontiformes > Protopteridae > Protopterus > Protopterus annectens. The sequence goes on along the minus strand of NC_056741.1, from coordinate 1,469,467,834 downwards.
GATCACTGGAAGTCTCCAACAAGTGTAATGAGCTTCTTAAAATAATGTAATCCTGTCCTTTATTACAAATACTGTCATATGCATTTCAATACCCAACGCTTATACATTATCTAGTTAAGTATTCTCTGCATGGCAACAACAGAAAGGCTTTAGTGTTGGCAATTCTTTAACAGTATGCTTATTAAAGCTTACTTGCATGTTATGATTTCAGACAAACTTACCTGATAGTCATTAAAGCATTGCTACTTAAAACATAGAGCAACAGGCACTTTGAGTAATAAGCATAAATCAACAGTACAAAACTATGATAGAAACCAGACCATTCTGCAAAATCAAGAACAGATGAAACTCCACTGTAGTACTTGTGCCTACCTTGGATGGGGGGATACCCTGCACATTTACACTGCATGGGGGGATACCCTGCACATTTACACTGCACAACTGCTCCTTGCCTTGCTTGGACACATCCAGAGTCACTACATGGGGGAGTGGGGTGCAACAACTATGTCACAATTTGAAATGTCTCTGGCTGACTGATGGCCCTGACACATTTGTCATACCTCACCCTCAGAGCAAAGCCATACATGGAAGTGGGACAAAGGCCCAAAATAAGGACAATTTTTAAATATTGCTCTTATAAACTTAGAAAGATAATAGAATAGTAGGTCTTGCATTAGTATTTATTTTCTGAAGGATATGAAATCTGAAACTCAAATGTCTGTCATTTTCTAACTTCAGTCTTTAATGATTTACCACTAATTTGCCAAAAAAACAATTTTATGAAAAATGGACCAAAAATGTGATGCAAAAATATAAAATAGCCACACAATACAGCTGGGAACCTGTCAAAGAAGGGACACTTTTTTAATAATAGTACTGCTAACTTGAGCAGCTGACAAAATAAAAGAATCTACATGCATTTCTGAAATAAAAGTAATCTATAACTCTGATTATTACAGTTATTTCTAAATTGTAAACCCTCCATGTTTTCTTCCAAAATTGTTATTTTGCGGAGGGATTATTAGGGGAAGAGCAACATTTTGAGCCAAATTCGGGGACAGTTGAGAGGTTTGGCTATGCCTAATTCTATAAAGCAATTTATTTGCATGTACCTCTCAACCTGTTAATGCAATAAATCTGGACAAGGCCAAATATATTGGGGGAACATAAACAGTACTAAAAATTGCTCTTGTATAAACTGAGACAGTTGATGGAACAGGTCTTACGTCAGCATGCATTTTTCTGAAGGTTATGAAGTCTGAAACTCAGTGTCATTAATTAGTGACTTAATTCCTAAATGATTTTCCAGAAAACCACAAATATTATGAGGAACAAACCAAAAATAAGAAGCAAAAATCTATTCATTCTGTGAAAATCTGGACAGTTGGGAGGTATAGTTCAGCTGGGGCTGTATTTGAGTTTGCCGCCCTTCCCCCTCACAAAATCATGGTCGAATGGAGCCCTCGCCCCTGCAGCCATTCCAATGATCCATTACTTGACTATTTCACTCCATTTACCATAAACACTAATGTGCATACTGCTTTACTTCTATGATTATCTGGATTTCATTTGAAAGTTTTATTTTGCATTTTACAGCACAAACACTAAGACATCTGCTAAACAAAGCAACGCAGTCTCACAATGAAAACAGGCTTAGCATTAAAAACTTCTCTGCCCTTGAAACGCACATTCAATGAAACAGCATTGAAACCCACATTCAAAGAAAATACATTTTGCCAGTGGCAGATAAAGATCAACTTTGGGCTGTTTTCAAATCATAGGCCCCTTGCACATGAAACATACATGTGCTCTTTGATATTCTTTCCTGATTCTACTAAATTATATTCCTTGTACAATACAGCACAGTTGTTAGACGGCATTTTACATTTATTGTTTTGAACATTTTTCCAGTAAACAATGAAACAAAATGCATGCACCAATGACAAAACTACCCAATTCAGAACATTTCCATCATAAAAGTCTACTCAACCTTCTACAGTCCACCAGTATCAGTAAATATGCACAATTTCTGAAGTAGTAAAAGTCATCTAAATAATTCCACATTAAAGAAATCTGTAACAATGAAGAGGTTGCTGCTAGCAAACAACTTTATATGTCACTGTTTATTCATCTACAAATAAAGTGCCTGTTGCCCTTGAGGAATAAATTGCCTATGTTGCATGCATTAAAAAAAAAATAAGCTAGTAATATCGCAATAGGGACTGTATGGCAAACTGATAACAGGTTCATAGTTAGTACTCTAGGTATCTTTGCCAAAAAGGACTGCAGCATCCACCCACTTTACAACACAGTACAGTATCAGCAATGCATCTATCTACTGTGGGAGTAGAACCCATAGCCTTCTGCATCAAAAGCAAGTACACTGCCTGTTGTGCTACTAATGCAAGCAGACTAAGAATAAGCAGCACTAAAGTTTTGTTCCCCTGCAGCTCTCAGCTCCTTGTAAAATCTAGTCGACACGCAGTTGTATCTCTGAACTTTGCAGCACAAGAAATCTGGAAAAAGCTGAAATTTATTTGGGGGGGGGAGAGGCAACCAGGGACACATTTTAAACATTGCTTGTATAATGTTGGAAAGTTGCTAGAATAAAATGCTGTGTTACCACCATACATTTCACTGACACGTCTTTAACCCAGGGGACCTGTGCAAACAGTCAGAGAAACATACCACTATGCCAAACCAGCTGTTTTGTAAAAGAGAGGAAGACAAACTTAAATGGTTACCATTTAGTGAATTCAGTTCTCAGCATAGCTGTCAACCTCTTGGCACAAAACACCCGAACAAAGCCAATAATGGGGGGAATACAGCCCCCAAACATATTCAGTGAATTCAGTTCTCACTATAGCTCTCAACCTCTTAGCAAAAAACATGTGGACAAAGCCAGTAATGGGGGGGAGGGGAATACAGCCCCCAAACATTCAATGAATACAGTTCTCACCATAGATAACTCTCAAGCACAAATACCTGGACAAAGCCAATAATGGGGGAATACAGTCTCAAAAATAGGGACAAATTTCAAATATCCATGTTATAAACTTAGATAACTGCTAGAACAATTTTGTGTTACCATGTACTTTCTGAAGAATATGAAGTCTGAAATTCAAATGCCTGTTATTTTTTAAACATTTAACCAGTAAACTAGTCTGACTTGGAACAAAAGACAATTTTCAGCAGAGCAGAGAGAAATGCCAATCACATCTTTGCAAGATGAGAGAACATGTAGACACCACACAGAAGGCACCCCAACCAAGAATCAAACCAGAGAACCTGTAGCTGTTAGGCAACAATGCTACCAGTGTACCACTACACTACAGACTTTGCAAGGAAAAATGTAGATAAAGAAACCATAGATTTTATGAGGAACAGAACAAATACAAGGCAAAAATCTGCAGGTTTATTTTTAGAAATGGTGGTGGATAGGGAATTCAGGTCCTTGCCACCTCCATTCAAGGTACAGGGTTCAAGCCTGAGTATCTCTATCCACCACCATTTGCTCTCTCTAGCCACCAGTATATAGTAACTGGGGCATTTTACACACAGCGACCAAACACCTAAATCCAGCCAGCGACCTGAAGTAATCCAAGCAGCAAAACCACCTGCGACATGGAGCAATCCAGCCAGCGACCAAAACCTGCTACACCTACCTCCTGAATGAGCCAGCGCAATAAAAGTCCCACAAGAGCAGCTCACGCTCTCAGCCCTGATTGGATCTGCCTGCAGCTGAAGCAGTCCAGAACTCCTCTTCTGTGCGGTCGTCCCTGCACTGATTCCTGGATACCTGTCTATCTCTATCCAGACTGCTGATAAAGGCAGTCTGGACTTGTGCTTTTTTTTTTCCCGGTTTGTTTTTTAGTTTTAAAGATTTTTCTTTTTTTTTCTAGTTGGGAGGGCTGCAGTCCAGCAGTCCGATACCACGAGCTGCCCCTGCAAAATGGTTCCGCTAGCTCTGTGGTATAGAATGATAGAGTTCTGAGTGCAAGCTTAGACAAGATGCATCCAGGTTGTACCCTCAAGCTACAAGAACCAAGATGGAGAGACATAGGAGAGAGTCGCAATAGATCTACTCATCAGAAAGGTCAGTACTGTGTTTCAAAGCACAGGGAACTGGAAGAACATGGCCCACCAAGGACTGCATATGTTCTATGGGTAAAAGTAAAACAGCTAAGAGTAGACAGGAAGTGCAATGTACCTATAAGGCAACAGATGAACAGTTGTTTGGAGCATGCATCTCTCCTAACATCCCATGGAATGATGGCTGGGATCTTATGGCTCCGAAATAAGTGGGGCTGTTGGGATATGACTTGATGGTTTTGAAGATAGTGGATGCAAATAATAAATCTTAAAGTACTATGTTGGACTCTTGGCAGTTCTGCATGGAGTGTCAGCCAGAAGGAGTGGAGATGATGCAAAAACAGCAGAAAAGAGACCTGCTAGTAGTTATCATATCTAGACTTGACCAGGAAAAGTGTGTTCCACCAGCAATCAAAATGTGGGGGGTGTGGACTCAGGGAAACAGATTCCAGAAGGAAAAGGTTAATGTTCTTACTCCACCCAGGCCTCATCAGGCCACACAGGAGATGGACATTAGACTGCTTGAAGAACTCTGAAGCAAAGCCACCAAATGGGTGCGTGAGATGAAAGGAATTATATATGGTTCACGTGATACCAGAAGAGAAAGTGGACATGATATTGATTCACAAGACAATGTTGCAAAGATATTAAGGGGTCATCCTGGGCAGGATGGACAAGGGAGGACAACGAGCAGGTTGTAATGTATGGAAAGCAACTTTAAAGCACTTGTTCACAGAGAAGGTTGTGGTCTCATAAAACTGGCAACTAGAATGGGTAATAGAGAGACAGAGAGAGAGAGAGAGTATCCAAGAAGTCATATAGTAGTGCATAGGGCAGGTGGAGTAAGATGAAGGGGAAAGGGACAATTGTATGGAAGTACAATGTTAAATTCTCTAAAAGGTCAGACTAGATATGATAACTATTTCCTTCTGCTATTTGACAAATGCACTGTATAATGATAACTAATATAATTTGTACACGATGAGTTTCCTTCAGAAATGAAGTGCTGCATTTATCAAGCCAGAGATATCTATCAAACCTATAGTCCAAGGCTACAAAGTAGCAGATAAAAAATCATTTATGTCTCTATGCTGCATGTGCATGTATCCATGTATGTATTTGTTATATTTGCATAGATACATGCATTTGCATCTATCTGCTTTAGGATGGACCACAGGCACAGCAGTTCTTTAAAGAAAAATACAGCAATTTCATTTTGTACTTCATTTTTTTAAATCTATGTATTTCGAAGGGATAAAATGATTTTGTTAAATTCACTGAAAATGCACTTAACCATATGTGTTTAACCAGCTTTCATATGTTCTGGTGTAGCAGGGACTTTCAGAACTAACAAGTGTAAAATACATGAAAACTGAATAAACAGCTACTTGATTTTTGATTATCTGTGTTTACAATCACTTGCCATTAACCTATTTATAATAATTTATTTGATGTATAGTCCATTTCATTTCAAGATTAGCAGGGTGCATGTGTTGTGGAACATTGATACCATAAAACTAATCAATTATCTCCATCAGCTAAATGCTGCATCAGAATATCTTATCAGATATTGATTCAGGAGGCAAAAAGACATTTCACTGTGGCCATAATGTGCACATCCTGTCTAGACTTGGGCAAGGCCTTCGACACTATCCTATGTTCAGGCATCATTGACAAACTAAACCAGTTGAATAACAACCCCTATGCTGTCAGTGGGTAGCAAACTGGCTCACAGATCAACAGCACTCAGTTAAAGTGGGAAATGTTACCTCTGCAGCAGACCTGTCACCAATGGGGTCCTACAAGGGTCAGTGCTGGGCTCCCTCTTGTTTGGCATATAGTTCTCAGATGTCCAGGCCATAATGGAGGGGCTGTGGCTAGCCAAGGTTGTGGATGACTGCAAATTAGGTGCTATCACTGAATCCCCTAGCAATGTCAGCGTACTTCAAAAGGGGTTTACACAGACCAATGATTGGTGCCAAAGCCATGGTTTTAAACTAAATGCTAAAAAATACATAATTCACTTTGGTAAAAACAATGTCCCTGATGATTATAAAATAAACAATAAAACCCTAAATACCAATTCATTAGTTAGAAACCTGGGAATACAGGTTGATTGTGACCTCACCTTTGACCACCATGTGTTTACTGTGGTGCGGAAGGCATTCTACGTCATTCACCTGATTAACAAAGGCATCGCCTCAAGAGCAAAAGAGGTTATAACTCTCCTGTACTTGTCCTTCATCAGGCCTGTTATTGACTATAATGCTTCCTTCGATATGTACTGTACCTACAGCAACTTGAGAGATCGCAGAGATTTCTAACTAAGAAAATTCAGGGCCTTCAACACATGTCTTATATGGACAGACTGAAGTCACTGTCATTGTACTCAATAGCATATAGGCTACTTAGAGGTGAGTTATGTCTGGTTTACAGGGCTATCTCTGACCAAAATATAATGGAATTGCTGAATATCTGTAAGTCAAATGGTACCAGAGTCACTCGTTCTAGGGACCTCAGTCTAGCCTGTGACATAAACAGGACCTGCTGAAGAGACAGATACATGTCTCAGAGGTTGCCGCTCCTCTGGAATAGGCTTCCAATTCATATCAAGCAGAACACCTCCATGACCTCATTTAAGACCAACCTGTACAACTAGATGGGAAAACCTACATTTCTGCTGGGGACTGCCCCGGATTCTCAATGAGACATGGGTAGTTCTTGCTCAAAAAACATTGGGACTAGACAATATCTCTCTTCTAGTATTATACTGGGATTTAATGGCTAGGCTTGTAAAGACCCTCAGGTCAATAGCCTAGTAACATCCTATGAACCTTTAAGGGCAGTAGTTGAATAATGTTTGACCTTGCAAAATAATATCGGAGTAAATTCTGTTCAAAAATAGATGCTGGCTCAGTGTCTTGTAAATATATTACACAAGTTTATTTGGCTTTATACTGGCCACTATCCATGGAGGCCAAATAAAATCTCAGCAACAGCCCAGCAGTGCCAGTAACATCACAGAAAAAAAGGAAAAGACAAATAACAACTCTGTCTTGTGTATTTGAGATCTTTCTACTCCTGTGCCATTATGCCCGCCGTTATGCCATATCATATAAAAAGGTCCCTGTCATCTGCTTTTAGGGAGCAGAGGACTTCTTAAAGGGAAACTTACTCAAAAAATATTTGTATTATATTACGAAAACTGAAAAAAAGTTACTACTCTTCAAGGAGTGGTTTTTACTTGTTTCAAATATGTCATATCCAAAATCACTCCATGAGGTAGCTACTATATGTGGTCCTGCCTCTCCATTCACGTACAAAGAAACATTGTAGTTTCCTGCTTTTTTTCCTGGTTCTGGCAAATATTGCCAATTTATCTTTTTAATTGCCTCTTCTTGATCTGTATGTAGCCATTATCAGAACAATGTTTTAAGCTACTTGTGAAGGTTAGACTTGAAGGGGTAGAACCTCAAAGTACTTTTGGGGAAAGTTCACACCTGTTGTTTTAGATGACTACTGAGGTGTGACATTCATTGCCAGTGCAGGAGAAATTACAACTAACAGATTCACTTAGCATTTCTACATGATGTAACAGATGTTTTAACAAACACAAGGAAATAATACAATATTTCACAGAAAGCCAAATGAGTGAATTAATAGTCAGAACAATGTATTTTAAGAAGAGAAAAAAATGACATTTGGGTAGGGCTATCCTTTAACTCTGCAAACTGCTGACATATGTGTTACTTTACTATTCTCTTTTATTAGTGACAATTGGTTGCATGCCAATACATGTCACCTCCCCATTGTCTTTAATTATCAACAATTAGCTATCCTTTTAGGGAAAATTCTTCATATATTTTTTCTATGTCATCTTAATTGTAATCTAAAATCATTAACTTATTTGATGACACCATGAAACCAGCAAAGAATTTGACTCTTGGTGGAATAAACGTCAGCTATATCATTTGCTATAACATTTCAAATGTTTATCTTCTTAAATTTTAGCTGTTCTTTGACAAGAATATCAAACTGTATAGTTAATGTCCTCTGTATAATTACATCTACCAGACTCAGAGCAGTGCTTGGCAAGTCTACCTGTTATTAAGGAAGTCGTGTGGAATCAGTGGTAACCAAAAAAAGAAGGGATGAAGGTCTGATTCTTGACTTTGGTGTACATCGTTAGAAAATAACACTTAATTCAGGCTGATTTGACATTGGAGAATGCTGCATTTAGTTAGTGGATTATAGTGTAACAGAAGGAACTCTCTACCACTTCTGTCATTTTCTGGTTAAGAGTCATAATGTATGACTAAATGTACTTTGCTACAAGACTCCTGGTATCATAGCTAAATTGAATGTTCTGCTTCTTTTATTAGCATGGCTGCTATGGGACTGATTGTTACACTTAAAAAGGGGGAGTGAATTTTTTTTTGCTTTTAACACAGTGAAGAAACTTTCTGAAGAACATCTATAATTTAAGCATTATGATTGCTTTATTGATGATATATTTTAAAGTTTATTTTTCCAGTTTGTGACTTGTGTATATTAAAATCAACCTCTGCGTAAACTTATAGTTCTGGTCTTACAATTTGCTTTTTCGCAAGTTCCTTGTCCAGTCATTTAACAACTTGCTGTTGTTTGTTATTCAGCTGTTAGAAAAATATACCAGACATTTTTGTGGGGTTAGGCAAAGGGGTTGGCTTAATAAAATCTGAAGGGTCTATATTAAATCAGCGAACACTTAAAAATGCGAACGCTGATTTATCGACCCCACGTATGCGAAGGCTTACAATCATGAACACTTGGAACAGTGATGTTTTTTCCCAGAGAAAAAAATCACTGTTCCACAAAAAAAATAAATAAATAAAAATAAAAACTTCAGAACATTACATAAAGTGGGGGGCTTCACCCCCCCCCACCCCTCCTACTTAAATATACCAACTCCGAGATCGCACTACAGTGAGGAAAAACTGCAAAGTAATGGAGGCGGCCATATGCTGTTTTGCTATTTTGCTGTTTTGTGCTTTCAAGTTTGACCAAGACACATTCAAAGAATTGTGTCTTTGATTATATAATAGGAACCCAATCTGGAGATTTCCTGAAGGAATAAAATGGAAGTTACATTCTCACACTAATAATGTCGTGGACTGATATTTCTGATTTATTTGACACTATGACAAAAAAGACAGCCAAGATGAGAAAACTTTTCCAGGTTAGCAAAGCCAATCTCCTGTTACCTACAAAGTTGTACTGTCAAGGACTCTATCCAGATCTGTAAAAACAGCATAAGGTGGAAAAGAAGTTCAACCAAGAACAAAGTCAAAGAAACACTCAAATCCATGGAATCTGTTAGGCCCAGGGAAGGGGGAAAGGAGGGTTGGTTTGATAAAGAGAATGGAGATTGCAATCCTGATCTATAGTTATGGCAATTGTTTAACTTTCATATCTAAGACTGGCATTCCATTCTCTCTTTATCTCTAGGACTGATTCATCAACAAATATGCTTGAAAATAGTCTAAGAGGTAGTTATGGCATTCACTGATTGGGCTCTGGGTGTTTGTCATAGATATTTATTGGATTTCAAGTAGAAAAACCTTATGCAGTCAGATAACTTTTTTGACGGTGAGGATTCTGAGACTGCTTGCCCAGAAACATACTAAAATATGATACAAATAACTGAAAATATATTGGTCTAGTCACAATAATATCTTGGTCTAGTCACAATAAAAAACAGTGCCTACTGTGAGCATCCAAGCAATGCAACAGATATTCACCATTATTGGTGTAATAAAAGAAGAATGATAGCGAGTCTGTGGACTGACTTTAATTCGATTTGGTAGTCACCTTAGGCAGGAAAGACTGAGCTAAGGTTGGGATAAGATCTTCCTAATGTTTGTTGTGCTAATAGCTGTTGGGGTTATTTAACCAGCTCCTTTTGGTTATAGCTGTAATAACAGCTGTTGGGGTTATTTATCCAGGTCCTTTTGGTTATAGCTGTAATAACAGCTGTTGGGGTTATTTAACCAGCTCCTTTTGGTTATAGCTGCAATAACAGCTGTTGGGGTTATTTAACCAGCTTCTTTTGATTATAGCTGTAATAACAGCTGTTGGGGTTATTTAACCAGCTTCTTTTGATTATAGCTGTAACAACAGCTGTTGGGATTATTTAACCAGCTCCTTTTGGTTATAGCTGTAATAACAGCTGTTGGGATTATTTAACCAGCTCCTTTTGGTTATAGCTGTAATAACAGCTGTTGGGATTATTTAACCAGCTCCTTTTGATTATAGCTGTAATAACAGCTGTTGAGGCTGTTTAACCAGCTCCTTTTGGTTATACCTGTAATAACAGCTGTTGGGGTTATTTAAACAGTTCCTTTTGGTTATAGCTATAATAACAACTGTTGGGGCTATTTAGACAGTTCATCTTGGTTATTGCTGTGAAACCAACTGTTGAGCCTTATTTTTGGGCCTTTCAATTTTCATATCTTATGTTGATAGTCAGTTCATTTAAATGGACAGCTGTTAGAAAAATATTACGCTGATAACCAATGTTTTACAGTGGATTGCATTGCAATCTTGAATCTTACACTGCTTAGCTATGTAAAGTAAAGTAAAAAAAAAAAGATTCTTACTTGAGTTTCAGCAAAACGAACTTTATTGGCATGTTAAGAGCTCTTGTAGTCAGACTTCATTAGATATAGTGCTTCAATGTCACTGCTGTCATATTTACACATGTTAGATTAAAGAGAAGTTCAAAAAAAATTGTGCAAGCCAGTGAAAAGGAGACAATTATTGTCCAATCAGAAGCAATTTTGGCCATCATAACTTGTGTACAATTTCCAGGGTAAGCTAGTGAGGTGGAATAAGTTACCCTGGGATTCATGACGCTTGCGTCACGCGCCGGAGTAGCGTCAGTGATCTAGCACCAAATATGGCCATCATCGTACGCCAGAGCTGCGCAGCTCCCAGCGCATGTATGCTAATTACCCCATGCACAGCAGTGTAGCATGCAAATGAAGGCATATAGCGATTCATGAAGTTGTGCAGGCATAGTATAAGCATGTAGAAATCTAAACCAAAAAAAAAAACGGTTTACATTTTGTCAAACATAAAATCGGAGCCATGAAAGCGGACCAAACTTATGTATTATAATAGTATATATTATATAGTATAATATATGCCAATGGCTAAATATGTAGCCAATGGCATAAAACAACATGCACAACATATAAAAAATAACATTCAATTTCATGGCCACACCAACACAAAATAAAACCGCAGTGCATCGGGGTGCAAACGAGATCATAAGGAAAATATATTTAGATGTCATAAAACTGTAATGTAACACAATTCATGATATCCCCATAATAGTCAATGACACACATGCTACACAACAACCATGGCACAAGGGTTGCTAAGGGTCTGTGACAGTGTTCCATGCGGTAACTAGGAATTAGCAGTGAATGCCATGCAAATGAGTCAAGTAATACTGAATTGCAAATGTCCCACTGACGTAAGGATGTACCACATGGCGTAGTGTTACAACACCGAGGCATGGCCTGGAGGTAAACATGACATCAAGAGAGGGGCGCCACCGTAGCTGTAAGCACATTGGATCATTGCTAGTCCATGTTGCATGTTGCTAAGCAAAGCTGCAGGATAGGGTTGTGGAAGTAGCCATAGCTTTGCTTAGCTGAGAGTACACAAGGTAACTGAAAGTTCATGTGAATGTGGATGAAAACGCGCATGAAACCCGGTAAACGGATGTGTGCAGCGTGTACCACAGCTGAAACAGGAAAGATATGGGAAGACAATAAGGAAATGTTGCAGCATGGTAATTGGAGTACAAATGAGTAATTAACACCTAGAAACTCCCAGTGGGCCATAGACAACAGCTAACAAGGCTGCTAGCAGCTACCTGCAGAACAGGAAAGGGGAGGTGCCTTACAGCAAAGAAAAGAGAACTGTCACAGCAGAACAAAGCAAACTTGCTGTAGATCAGCTACATAACACATTTCCCAACACAATCCTGGGTTGTGGAAGCACAAAACAAGAAAAGTGGCAGCTGGATGTATGTCTGACAATGGAAGGTGAATCGGGTTGAAAATAGAAGTAAAGGGCAATAGATGAATCATGGCAGACAAGCGTAAGTCAACACCAAAGGCCTTACAATAGCAGTACCTGCTGTAAAACCAATAATTAAGATACCCTGCAGCTGGAATAGCACAAACACACCCAATTACACCAATATCATCCATTGCACAATAATATAAGGTATGAAAGCCCCACACACACTTGTGTATTCCCAGACACTCTGCACCATTGGTGTATACAGATGGGGAACTTTTAATATGTATATGTTAGGGGCTGCCATAGCTTTGCTTCACCAGCATGTGTTGAAGACTGATGGTGGTGTGGAGGATGATGCTGACAACCATCTCAGGCACCGGAGGAGGAGACGAGTGTTCAGATCCAGGGTAACCTACCAGGGGCTACATGATCTGGAGATAGTAGAGCATTACAGGGTGGACAGGGACATCATACAGCAACTTGTTGAGCTGTGCCGGCCATGCCTCAGAGCCAGAAGTAACAGAGGGGAACCCATCCCAGTGGACACGAAGGTATGTGTAAGCCTGAGAATACTAGCCACAGGTACCTTCCAAAGGCTAACTGGGGATATCGTGGGGATCTCACAGACATCAGCATCCAGGGTACTCCACCAGTTCCTGGATGCCATGTTACCACATGCCAGTGAGCACATATACTTCCCCCGAATGCAGGAGGAGTTGGCCAGCAATATGCGTCTCTTCCACCATGTGGCGGACTACCCGGAGGTACTGGGTGCAATAAACTGCACGCACATACACATCAAGTCACCACCCAGTGAGCAGGGTAGGTGCTACATAAACCACAAGCGATTCCCCTCCATCAACTGCCAGGTTGTGTGCAATGCCCAGGGCATTATCATGGATGTGTGTGCTGGCAGTCCTGGAAGCTATCACTACTCCCACATCTGGCATGCCTCACAGCTGTATCAGGTATTTGCCAGGGGGGACATCCCATATAGCAACCTAGTGGGGGATGCTGGCTATGCACTGGAACCATGGATGATGACTCCCATCAGAAATGCACATACAGCCATGCAAGAACGCCATAATGAGGCACAAGTAAAAACCAGCATCATCATAGAGTGCTTGTTTGGGATGCTGAAATCACGGTTCCGTTGCTTGGACATATCTGGTGGAGCCTTGCAGTACTCTCCAGGAATGTGTGCCCACATCTTCATAGTATGTGCCATACTACACAATATGATCCTGTGGAAACAGCTGCATCAGGGACAGAATGGTGAAGGCCCTCACAGCCCACCACCATTGCCAAGGAACCTACAGGCACAGGGGGACTCAGACCATGAACACCCTGTGCTAGCCCCAGTAGGCAAACGGAGGTGTGCCCAGTATGCCCATGCCTTGGCAAAGAGGGAACATATAGCACACACACTGACATTGTAGGCACTTATGGACTGACACCCTTCTCCACCTGCACACACAGCAAACATGGATGGCACACGCACATGACCACCTGTAAATTGTCATGTATAGGTGGTCTACTGTGTGCATCCTACATAGGTAGCCCTCAACTATTGTACACACAACTGCCATTGGCACAAGGTAAGTCAATACCTGAACAGTAAATTAAGCTATCATCATGTGTCCATACTGTATGTACAGGTTCATAGATACATAGGTAGGTACATGCCCAACCATCATGGCCACTCATAAGCATAGGCAAAACGTGTCTGCTGTCACCACCCCATCGATCAACTAACTGTTCCTCAGTGGAACAGAGCCACTTGCGGGATCCCTGGGGTGTAGCTACTGTTCACCACCCACTCTGCAAGGATTCCTCTGAGTGTTAGTGAGGGGTTTTTATAATGTATTCAGGGATGTAGTTCCAAATAATGGGGAGCATCCCTGACAGGAATCTTTACAGATGTGTACATGTTACATAGTATACCTTAAACACAGCTTGCATATATAGGTAGTTCTCCACAGAATAATAAACATGTGGCACACACAACTGCTGAAATGTGCATTAATCACCCTTGCACTACCAGTGCCTGCTCTGAGAGGTAAGATATGCCTGCCAGGATTAGAACACGGAACCATGTACACATTCATCACAATAACATACCACTAAGCTACCTGAGATGTACCAATGGCAGTTGGGTATACTGACAGGATAAAACACAAAAGGTAGGAATGTGTTGAAATTGGACAAACTGGCATGTACACAATGAAAGGTGTATGTTTTATATCTATCTATCTATATATACAGGACTGAATCAACAGTTAACAACACCTTGGGTTACTAATAAGGTATGTAGAACAGTCAGTATGTCTGTGTATATAGTACTATCCTGTAGTATTTAAAGTGCATGCAATCCATATAGTGGAAACAGTTATCTTGTAGTGACGTATTGTTGAGCATAGTAACACTTGTATTTGTGTGTACTGCTGTAGGACACAAGGCAAACACCGCATACACCACAAGGGATGCTATATAAGGGCTTTGAACAGAAATACTCCTCACCAGCCGACGTCAGTGGCAGGGCTGGTCCAACAAGTATGTTCTATAACAGGGGATAGTATATGTTGATATATTGTAACTGTAGCCATATGTATGTGTGTAATACAGAGAATAACATGTGGAAGGTTTGGCCACTGTGCAAGTATGTTTTGCATTGTGGGATATTGTGCCAATAACTGTGTAATGTACAGTATTGTAGGCAGATATGTATTACAAGCTACATAGCATTACTGTAATGGTAGGCAAACATTAGTTATGTCAATTGGCATTTACAATACACAATAACAGGATACATATGTATTTTAGTGAGCCAACAGTTTATCAGCATGATAGCAAAGTAAAATGGCAGAGCTATTTAACTATCCATGCACATAAGACATGTAATATGTGCAAAGGTAGGTACTAGGCTGTCTTACCAAGGGTATCTGTAAGTGTAGCTAGTGTGTGTTGGCTTTCGCCACCCCCATAGGTTGGTTCCCTGTGCCTCTGAACGGCAGAGCCAATAGTTCCCTGTGCCTCTGTCCAGCAGAGCCACTGCAGTGTTCCCCAGGGTACATGTCTGTCTCCCATCCACACGTCAAGGTTTCCCTTGAAGAGTGGTCATGAGGGGCCCTGCCTGATGTACATTGGAATCACGTTCCAAAGCATAGGGAGTGTCCGGGTCAGGAATCTATCCATCCAGCACGTCCTAGTCATTGTTGTGGTTAGGTGTATATCCCTAGAGCATGTGGCACTCAGGGGCTTCTGTTTAGGTGGGGCATATCCAGCAATACAGGGTTGGACATGGGCCTTGTATGTCAAGCAGAGATCACCTGTGAGTATGCGGTATGCAACTGAGTACAGTTGGAGTTTCGTAGGTTGGGCTGCATAGGTCATCTGTTTGAAGTCAGTAATCCTCTTGGTGTGGTACTGGTGTGGTCTTCCAAGCTGTTGCAGTTGTCTTGTAAGGTATATCCCAAATGGGGTGTTGTATCCTTTAATGGGTCTAATATGATATGTGTAGAGTCACAATGGCCCCTCTGATCTGGATGTGAACCCATTAGAGATTAGGGGGGGCCATGTAGAAGGATATTCTAACCACCTTGTCATTATGGGTATCAAAGGAGAGATTGCTATCTACTGGGGTTTCTGGATCCCGTACTACCTTTTCTGTATGTAGGGGATTAGCACCTATGTTGTAGTCTGCGGGTAATTAGTTATATCCAAAGGGGATGACTATGCACTTTTAGGCATTCATCTCGATGCCATGATATTAACACCAGGTATTCGTCTCAGTGCGACCCTTCCAGAGGGTGTCTGTAACAGCTGGAGAAACAATTATGTCCCCTAGTTTGCAGTCGTCTGCAAACCTTTTCAGCCAAAGCCCTCCTGTGCTTGTCTGTACATCAGAGAAGTATATACCAAACATGAGGGGTCCTAGGACTGAGCCCTGGGGGACGCCAGTTGTAACTGGTATACAGTTGGACCTAGGGTATGCAACTCCCACTGTGTGGGTTCTGTCTGTGAGCCACTTTGCAAACCATCACATGACATAGGGGTTAATGTTCAGGTGGATGGGAATGTTGATAATACCAGAAGGAGGAATGGTGTTGAAAGCCTATGAGAGATCTAGGTAGGCTGTGTGGACCTCTGTACTCTCATCTAATGCCTTGGTAACTGTCTCTAAGAAGTCCACCAGGTTTAGGAGGCATAGTCTGGCCTTAACAATGCCAAACAGGGAGGGGTCAAAGGTTGGGAGGTACCCAATGTTTCTGTGACAGTGATCTATGATGTGCACCATAGTCTTGCAGACCAGGCTAGTCAGGCCTATAGTGAAATAGGTCACGTGGTCCTTTGTGGCACCACCTTTGTGGACTGGGATAACTGTTGCTGTGCGCCATTCAGGAGGCACTATGCCCGATGTGAGGCTATTATTGAACATGGTGCATAGGTGGGGAGACAGTATGATCTGAAGTTCGTGTAAAACGCAGCCTGGGATTAAGCAGCTTTGAGAGGGATCTGCCAGGATGTTGCCAATATCAATTGTTTCTGTAATGTTCGTGCCTTTGTGCTGTAACTCAGAGCAGATCTGGTTGTGGACATCAAGATATGTGACATAGCTATAGAATGCTTTATGTTTGTTGTTGGTATTAGTTGCGTTATAGTTTTTGTAGCTAGCTTTGGAGGATCTTATAAGGGATCTCACCTTCTTACTTAGGCTGGCCAGGGATCTCCTCCACGCATGGTATTGTACTCTTGTTTGCAACAGTGTCTTCCTCCTGTGGTACAACATGTTTATGGCAGGGGACCACCAGATTGGTTTAGTTAATTAGGAGTATAGCTTCCTGGTTCTGTTTGGGATAGCACAAGCCATGCACTCCTGTAAGTGCTTATAGAGTGCATTTGTGTAGGATTCAGCAGTTGTAACAGTACTGTCCATCTGCATGGGTGTCATGTCATCCACCACGTCTGTCTTAAGAAGCATGTAGTAGGCCTTGTAGACATATTATACTGTGGTTCCCTTAATGGTGGGTAGGTGTGGGATGTGGATATCAATGGTGTTCAGCACATGGTCTGATCGGACCAACGAGGAGTTGGCTTCATGTGTGGAGCACCAGTCACTCATATTGGTAATGACTAGGTCTAGGATATTGTTGCTCCTGGTGGGAGTGTGGATATGTTGAGTCAGGGCATTGGTGTTTATGAATTCCAGAAACCATTGAGCTAATGTGTTGGCACAAAAGTAGTTTTCCCAGTTAATAGTGGGGTAGATTCAGTGAGACTCGTGATGAGTGTGGTGTTCTGTGACTGTGTACCTTCTCCTCATGACAGTCAGGGTCAGGCTTGGTTGGAGAGACCTTTACCTCCAGTTTGGCTAGATGAGTGCATCTCTCACAGGTTGTAGTGTTGGGTGGTAGGCAGAGAGGCTTGTCTGTGTACATGAGACAGTGTGTACATTGCCTCAAGATGTCCAAATTCATCAGCTAGACAGGTGAGAACACTGGCAGTTGACTCTTGGACATGCTTGAATATAGAACTACATTTACCTAGATATGTGAAGAAAGTGAGTACAAGAGCTACATTACTCAATGCAAGTGAAAAAAGTATGTATAAGACCTGTTCACCCTTACCTGTAGGTGATGTGGAAGACTGAGTGCTATAGTAATTATTAGCTGGTGCTGCGGTAGCGTTGTCGCCTCACAGTAAGACGCTGTCCAGTTCGATTCTCAGCTAGAGCGTCTTCTGCGTGGAGACATGCATGAATGTGCTACCTTTGTTGAAGGTTGTGCGTCAGGCCTGGCAAGCCGGTACGTAAAAATCAACTGCCAATCATTAGCGGACCGGAGTTCCGCTGTGGTGACCCCTAACCAGGAAAAGCCAAAAGACACAAACAAGTGTTTACAAGTCCTGAACAAATGCTTAGCATGAATAAGCAATCCAGATAGGGTCTTGGATAATATAAACACATGACCCCCTCCTCCCAACAGGTACACAAGCATATATCCATGTACACCACAGGGCCCCTGTACCCACAACTATGCAGGTACAACCTGCACTCAGTCTGCATGGGACCTGCCCACATCACAGGTTGTATCATACACATATGGCAAAACAAGATACTCTCCATGTACACATCATGTAAAACATAGCTCTATGTCAGGTTGTGTACACACTGAATGGTGCGCACCAACAGGTATCACAACCCACAAAGGGGAAGACACCACTGATAATGGGAAGAACTGCACTACTACCATGCTGAGTCTGGTCTGGAAGGTCATGAACCTTGATCACTTAAGTGAAGTCAGCAGTACAGATGTAGATGACAGTATGGTTGATGTCACACTGCATATCATAACCTTGCCAGGTCATAGGACATCATCACCCATACTGTGTACCACCTACACTCGGTATACTAGATGTACATTCCTATGTCACAGGAGTGTTTTGCAACAGGACTGCTGGCAGAACCAACACTACAGAAGGTGTCTGAATAATATGTGATCATCACACCAGTGGCAGCTACATTATGTCAGGGTTAATGAATTCTATTCCCCCTCATTGTAGTCCATACCTCACAAACAAACAGAAGGCATCTGCCTATTGATGTATGCGAATGACTATGACCTATGAGCAATAGCTGACTCTCATTGTCACCCCTATGTTAATAACCCTGTACCCATGAACTACCACCTAGGCAGCGGTCAACATAATGGACACTTGTGTGTGAGGGATGCAGCTGGGAAGTTGTCTTTCCTGTGATAGCTACATCACCACACCTGTCAGGGAGTCATATGTGGCAACCCTAATAATGATAGGGTGCCATTCATGAATATAGAGATCATTGTCCAGCCATACAGAACACTCAAGTGACCCATATCAGATCATATATTTCCTTTAAGAGTTATTGGCGATGTGCAGATGGCCTACACCAGCCTTCCCATTCCTCATCTCCACTATGTAGCATGATGCATACCCTGAATAAATCCATGCCCAACCCAGTGATGTCGGGCATGCTACATGTTCTCATCCTGATCACGAACAAATACTTCATGGACATCCACCTACCACATGCTGGACAGATCCTTGTCCCATACACTTGACATAGTCCAGCAATACTATGCATTCCTGTCCATCAAAGCTGCACATCACTCCCCTCTCAGAAATAGTGTGATGACCGCATGGTAACGCATGGTATATGTATCATTAACCCTGTGGATCAGTAATGTGGCACTGCTCCACCTGGGCTCACAGTCCCGCCTGTTGGCTACTGCCAGGTAACCTTTCATCCTAGATGCATACATGGCCCATGGCATATAGCCCACTAGTTGACTTTGACTGTACATGCTATAGTTGATATCCATCCCTGCAAATACCATCTGGCTAGCCAGTGTCCCATGTGTAACACATGTGCAACACAGGTGATACATGGCAGGATGTTGAATCGCTGTACAGTGCCGTGTAGATGTATATGGCAGAAAACATACATGTAAAACCTTATGTGAGCATATCTGCAGGGTCACAGGTCATGTCTGTTAAGGCAGTGTAAGTCCTTATATGTGACATATACGCTGCATCAAGGTCAACTGCATTAATGTGGACACATTCAGCCATGTACTGATAGGTAGGAACATCAGTACATGCAAACAGACATGCCCACATCAAGACAGCAACCAAATGGAGTATGAGTAATGTAATCAGGTGACACACACACACATATATGGTGATAATATCCACTCAACATTGAGTTTCACATGTGTGTGACACAAACACGTCAGTGCCATGTAGGTTTGCAAATACAACTATTTAAACTGAATTAATGCGATACACATGCATGTTAAGCTGTAGCTCTGTATGCCTCTGAAGTACTGTGACCTGTCTCCATCATTATGTCTTCCAGGTATGCCATGTGCAAGGCTTCCCCCTTTTACACGCTTGGAGGATGAGGCCCTCATCCCATACATACTCGACAATCATGATATCCTGTTCAGCCATGTGCCACAGGATGCACAGCAGTGGGATGCCCTGTGGATGGAACTTTGCAGAAGGGTTAATGATGTGGGTGGCCACAACCGCACATACCAGCAGGTGTTCAGACACTGTACAGACCTCATTAGAAGGGTGAAACAGTGTGCAAATGCAATCACCAGGGAATAAGGTACAACAGGTGGTGGACCACCAACCCAGTTCCCACTCACATGTACTGAGAAGCTACTGGCCAACCTGGGGACACCTGCAGAACCACATCCACAAGCCTTAGCCGATATTGTGGAGGTGGGTGTCTCTCAACCACTGAGCCTGGAGTTGCCTGGTAAGTCAGTGCTGCACCTATAACAACTATATTCCATATAGCTGCATGTGTCACTGTACAATATGTAATGTAACATCATATGCAAGGCATGTATACACACATGCCGCATACTATAGTATGCTACTCTGTGTATGCACACATGTGCATACACCATAGTATAGTCTAATGTACTGGTGTATGTGTTATGCACATTGCTCCCTGTAGCCTTTATACAGGGGTGTATTATGCTCATACTGCTGTGTTACTCCTATTTAGGTACCTCTGGTGTTCTGCTGCGAAAGCAGCCTGTTGAAGGTGAGAGTGTTATTATTTATCAGGAACTGTAATGCACAAATCTATCTGCCATGTGGCCATTCACAACATGTACACATAATGTATGGTCCTGTCACAATATACAGGTCGGACCTGCAATGCATCACAATGACTATCCATGTGCAACACTTGCAAGCTATGTGACTCATCTCACCGACATGAATCCTCACAAACTTTATTGCCAGATGTGTTGACAGCTGTGCATACAATGGTGGAGGTGCTGTTCACTTTAGGAATGTACAACAGATATGATCTACACATGCGGTGAATGCAAACAGTACTACACAGTGGGCTGGAGTATGGTCAGCACACAGGTTTCACCGGTGTGGATCATAGCCCTGCTATGAATGTCACACAATGTGATGTGCTATCTTGACATGTCCATGACATCTATTGGCCTGGCTGCTACACTGCCTACCTAACCTGAAAACATATCCCACATACCACCCTTTATCTGCATAACCCTGTTGTCAGTGGAGCATATATGTCATATGGGACAATACAGACATGTGAAATAGATGTCCATCACAATAATTTGGACAACACATGCACACACACGGCCATGGAGGATGGTCAGAGACATGGAGCAACACACACAGTAGATGTGTTGTGCTTGTGTGTACACCCTGTTGTACAATGGCTACACGTGGTTCGGCCATGGCCTTTGTATAATGGTCATAATGTAGATGTGGAACACTAGACACCCTACAGGCCTGTGCACATCTTGTGTAGGCGCAACATCAATCCACCACATAAGATGTGTTGAACATCTTGAGGGTGTTGCAACATGACAACAGTCACCTGTACAGTATCCACATCAGGCCACAGATAATATACATGGTGAGGGACATAAATGCCATACTAGCTCCTTGTTTGTGTGTGTGTGTGTGTGTGTGTGTGTGTGTATGGTACACAGATGTCATGTGGGACATGGTGTACCAACGTGTTTGCCATGTCTGGCCATAGTTGCCAGGCTGCAGCAATATGGTTGCAGATGTGCAGGGGTGTCATCCGTATACACATCAGTGACCTGTGTCACAACTTCCACATCATGGTTTAGTGTGTATACACCTCAGTGACGTGGGTCACATTCCACAGTATATATGTATTGTATCTGAACACAGTCATGACTATGAACCCTGTCTGTAACTCACACTGTATAGCACTAGAGATGCCTCATGATTCCCTGCAATGGCCATGCACGTCGGCTAAATTTACAGTATATCTGCAGGGTGGACAGACAACACTGAATTGGTACACCATTGCCCCACTGTATATTTGACAGGACACCATTGTGTTAAACATGTATGCATGTCATTGCACACATCAGCAGATCACATGTCATACTACATGTGATTATCAAGGTCATATACCACACATCAGACAGCTGTACTGTTAACCTGTGCTGGTCCACATGGTGTAACACAGAGATGTATGCTAACCACTACTATGATTGTGTAATTTGCATGTCATCTGCTATGACACATGCATGCTGTTGTGTGCAACCTAGGGATGTATAACTACCACTATTATTGTCTGCACTGCATGCCGTCTGCCATATCACATGCATGTTGCCTGCCTTCTGTCATATCACATGCACGTCTGTGTGTGTCTATTGTATAGATTGTAATGTACAGTTCTTGTCTGCCCTCACAGGTGAGGTAGGTGCATTGCCCTCCTGCGGTCCATCAGATGTTAATGTCCCCACAGACTCTAGCAGTGATGATGAATGCATGATTGGGACACAGGCAGAGTTGTCAGGGGCTGAAACTGAGCCATCGGTTGCCATTCCATCTATATCCACCTCATCCCCACACACAGATCCCATACCTGCACATACCCCATCACCAGTGACCATAGAGGAAGGACAGTTGGCACATGGTAACTTGGAACAGGAAAGTGTGGGGGCTATGGAAGGTGTGCCTGCACACCATGGTGTCAGCCAAACTACTGGTGGTGCCCCACACAGGCACGTGGCCAGTGCTGCTCGTAGGAGGACCTCTGGTCAACATGCTCCTGCACGACAGAACACAGCAGCTGGTGTCACCAGACACATGTTTCAGGCTGTAGTGGAGGCACAGGCATGTGCTGAACGGTGCAACAGAGAAGATCAGAGGCTACAGAGGGCTGCTGTCCGTTCTTTAAACAACAGCATCCAGGCAATGGTAAATGCTCAACAGCAGATTGCTGATGCTTTGGATAGACGGTTGGGTGACGTGGTTAGAGTCTTTGACCATGGCATGACAATCCATGAGCATGAGCTGTCTGTGTTGGAACATCTGGTAGGAGTGAGGCATCAAGCATGTGGAAGTAGGCCTGCTACATCACCTGTGTCAGGTCTACATGTACGAGCTACTTCACATGCCCACTAACATAGTGGCAGTAGCAGCAGCAGTGCATCTGGTGCTGTGCTGTCCACACCATGACACAGCAGGCCATGTACACATGGCCTGGGATGGTCCCAACAGGGACATGGTTCCAGTGGACTAGTGATATCAGACAGTACCCAATCTGCACCTCTGTCTGGTAGTGCCCGTGCAACCCCTGGCAGGCACAGGTCACATGTCAGTGGCCGGACACCATGAACTGTACAACCTTTCCTGTGCAGTCTGCAGCTGTCAATAATACCCCTGTGCAGGCCAGGCACATGGGAGAACTGTGTGCAGACATAAATGCACACACTGGACACATATGTAGGGCACCGCAACATACACATGCATAACATTCACACATGCCCAATTAGATCAAAGGTCCAAATCCACACACCTGATGTCATCCAATGGTGCAGCCTAGGCCTCTGGCAAAGTTTAACACCCTGTGCATATGATAATTCCTGTGCCGCATCCCTGACATCCACACCATCGGTGCAGGGACATGCTCATATGGTCTGATGCACAGGGTGAACAGACTAGGATGATATGTGTAGTTTACAAATGTTGAGGACTGTTGACAGGCAGCAGATATACCATGTAGTACAGGTGTACAATACTGTTAACAGTATGTGTCTTGTGTAACAACAGTGCAGCCTAGGCCTCCGGCAAACATTAACACCCTGTGCATATGATGATGCCTGTGCCACATCCCTGACATCCACACCATCAGTGCAGTGACCTGCTCATATGGTCTGATGCACAGGGAGGACAGACTATGATGATATGTGTAGTTTACAAATGTTGAGGACTGTTGACAGGCAGCATATATACCATGTAGTACAGGTGTACAATACTATTAACAGTATGTGTATTGTGTAACAACAGTGCAGCCTAGGCCTCCAGCAAACATTAACATCCTGTGCATATAATGATGCCTGTGCTGCATCCCTGACATCCACACCATCGGTGCAGGGACATGCTCATATGGTCTGATGCACAGGGTGAACAGACTAGGATGATATGTGTAGTTTACAAATGTTGAGGACTGCTGACAGGCAGCAAATATACCATGTAGTACAGGTGTACAATACTGTTAACAGTATGTCTTGTGTAACAACATGTTGGTCATGATGTTCTGCTGTCCTTCTTGAAGTCTAATTGCACATGCCGATGGATGTCAGTGTTTGCAGTTAAGTGTCCCATATGTCAATGTGGACTACTCACAGGTATGTATGAATATACCAGCATGCACCGTGTAGCTGTCACATACCAGTGAGAATGTCCCATGTTACAAACATGTCTACCATTCCAAGAGCATGATAGCTGTGTATTAAACTACTGTGGCCACAAACGTGACATCCATAAAGGGTGACATCACAGGTACAGTTACATGGAGTGGTGAGTAAGAGAGTGGTCTAGCTGATTACAAGGGTAGAGGCCAGTGGGAAGTGTGATATTCCCATGACAGGATGCCAACACACGACTGCACCCACACACTCAGTTATTGACACACATGTATTCAGTGACACTGTAACACACACACACACACACACACACACACACACACACACACACACACACACACACACACACACACACACACATGGCTTCACCGTCACAGTAACACACATTCGCACACAGTTGCTACTGGTGGGATGAGGACCCCTGCCTATGTGCAAATCATCATTACAGTACTGTGCACCTACATGACACACCACACAGAATACACATGTACAGGTAGTCCGTACGGCCTAAGATCAGGGACATCAACATGGATAGTTGAATGCATTGCCTGGATGGTGGGAGGGGTCTTATCAGTTATGTATGGTAGCATACATCCTCACCCCAGGGACCAGTCAGCCCTACATACACACACTGTGGCATTCAGTAATTAATACACCTATGTCATGCACATACAGATACCTCACATGTGTGAGATACATGCCCCTGCCTATGTCCTGCTTTCTACATTGCAGTCTGTACAGATGTGTACACTAGTGTACAGGAGAGTGAGTCACAATTGAGATGTATTCCCCACAATACGTGACATATGTGGACACACACGCAACCACACATGCCAGTACTGTGAATCTCAGACCTGCCTAGCTCATGTTATGTATGTCAGACATACAGCAGTATTGCACACATTACAAACTGTACTGACACTTCCTGTGCCAACAGTGCTGATATATGCACTAGGGACATCATATCTATTAACAGGTGTCAAGTGATTTACCTTCGCTGTCACCCTGACCGCTGTCTAAGTTGTGTGTTATATCCTTCAATCAATGAAACCATTGCTTACCGGTTACACAGAATATTGTAGGACCGGTTGTGACACACCTGTGAGCTGTCCACAGCAAACATCCATCTGCAAAAATGCCCTGCCACTTAGTTATTTCAACACATCTGTCCATACCTGTGGTACATCTTTCTGTACACTCAGCATATCACCATATACAGTTGACAATGTTGAGGCTGCATTGCAGCTGCATGATGTACTAGGATACACACCACCTGCATACATCAGCAATTGCACACGCATGTTATCTGAATGCACACTATGTGTACAAGTGTGTAGGTCCTACAATCCTGACATTTGGTCATGTTTGTAGACATTGCAATTGGTGGATATGTGTAATGACATACATGACACATGGACTGTTGTATGATATGATGGGTGACCAGTACAGAGGGTATGTTACCTCTGTCAACACTGATATCACACCTTATGTACTGTTAGCATTCAGCAGCCATGGAGCTACATTCCATGTGCATGTGTGTAATGGCTGTAGCCAACTGTTTGCACAAAGGACTACAACAGCTATGCTATTTACAGTTATGTTGTGTGTGTGGCATGTACATACCCAGGGCAGGTACATGTATGTCATATCCATACATGAGGGTGTGTACTGGTTTACAGCAACAGACATCTGCTAATGGTGGAAAGTATCAAGGGCCCTTGTTATGTGTACAGCTGACCTGGTCACAGACAGTGGTATCATTGCATTGCATAACACATGATGCAACTGTGTCAGTACATGTGTACTGTCTACAGTTGATGTAGAGCTTATTACACTACACAGGTCAAGGGTCACATGGTGGTGAACTCGTCTGTCATACAACATGTATGGTTGCGTGTTGGTGGTCTGAGGGCATGGTGTTGTCTGCAGTTTACATCCTAGAATGCAGCATGTGACACTCTGTCCTGCACATGGCTCGTTTGTGATGCCTTTCATGGGGGGACCAGTCAGTACATGTGAGTGGCCTTTATGTATGTGGGTACACCACCTGGAGCAGTCCATACCTGTGTTATGGCCCACATGTCTGGTTCTGAGGTATATGGTGGTAGTGCTAGGTTCTAAGTTATATGGTGGTTGTGCTATTGTGCACTACGGAGACATCAGCCAAGTGTTCCTCACTGCACAGATGTCAGTACTCCCCATTGTTGGATCTACAGTGGCCAGCTGTGAATATGGACACTACATATCTAGCACTGGTTAGCATAAGAAAACAATGCAGTTGTCCTGTAGGTGTATGGGAGTTAACCTGTGTTTAGGACATTTGCCTGAATGGCGGATGTAACTTGGGTAATATCCACACTCCCTTGTATCATGGATGCATGTGATATGTGACAAAGGCATGCCTACTGTCAGCCATGTCATTCCAGAATAACAGCTGATGTTGTGTAAAAGACTGGTGTCAAATATATGTGGAGCAGAGTTCCCACTAACAATGGCAACTACTAACACCAGAGCCCATTACAATGTGTTCTTTACATCTACCTGTAATAGCATGGCCACTGTGGCCCTCCGTGTTTAGCATCAGAGTGCATCCCAGTCAGCCCTGTGCTACTAGGAGTATGAGCATGCCCAGTATATCCTTGTATAGATGGATACATAGTAGTGCATTCCGACCAGCCATGTGCTAAGTGTGTGATCATGCCCCCTGTGCTACTAAGTGTATGAGCATGCCCAGTATATCCTTGTGTAGATGGACACATAGTGCATTCCGAACAGCCCTGTGCTACTGTGTGAGCATGCCCAGTGACACCTTGTGTCGATTATGTGCCTCTGTGTATGGGCATGGCCATTGTAACCCTGTATAGTGGTAGTAGTCATCCATACCACAGATGGGCATACTACAGGTCATGATGGACTCCTACTTTAAACACACAGGTTCACAGGTATGTACAACTTAACTGCAGCATCCCTGTTGAAGTCCGCATTCCCAGACAGTCAAAATCACAGCCTTGACATGTGTAGTTTGTGTGGCGTGATTCATAAGTATGTAGTATTGTAATAGTGATCTGTAAATAGGCAGGTGTTCCGTACCTGACACTGGAGTGTGTGTGTATGTCTGTCGACATTTGCCGGTGGACTCTAAATTGCTTTTAGACTGCCCACACTCCATTCATTTCTTATACCCACTGTTAGCAAAGCTGATGATGTCACCCATCTACAAATACACCTCTGGGATGGCTGTGTCCCAGTAATCTCGGTAGCGCATTCTGTAACTGCATAATGCTGTAGTGTAATAAAGTAGTTAGGTCAGTCTTCTAGTCCCACACTTGCCATGAGTGTGTGTCTCCCCATTTGGCTGAGGACTGAGTAATACCTTTATACTGCTCATGCTCCATACATTTCTTATACCCACCATTAGCAAGGCCGATGATGTCACCCATCTACAAATACACCTCTGGGAGTGCTGTGTCCCAGTAATCTCAGTAGTGTGTTCTGTAACTGTGTAGTGCTGTAGTGTAATAAAGTAGTTAGATCAGTGTTCTAGTCCCATACTTGCTGTGTTTGTGTGTGTGTGTGTGTGTGTGTGTGTGTGTGTGTGTGTGTCCATTTGCCTGAGGACTGAGTAATGCTTTTATACTGCTTACACTCCATACATTTCTTATAGCCACCGTTAGCAAGGCTGATGATTTCACCCATCTACAAATACACCTCTGGGAATGCTGTGTCCCAGTAATCTCAGTAGCACGTTCTGTAACTGCGTAATGCTGTAGTGTAATAAAGTAGTTAGGTCAGTGATCTAGTCCCACACTTGCCATGTGTGTGTATGTGTGTCTGTGTGTCCCTGTTTGCCTGAGGACTGAGTAATGCTTTTATACTGCTCACACGCCATACATTTCTTATACCCACTGTTAGCAAGGGCAATGATGTCACCCATCTACAAATACACCTCTGGGAGTGCTGTGTCCCAATAATCTTGGTAGCTCATTCTGTAACTGCGTAATGCTGTAGTGTAGTAAAGCAGTTAGGTCAGTGTACTAATCCCAGACATGCCAAGTGTATATGTGTGTGTGTGTGTGTGTGTGTGTGTGTGTGTGTGTGTGTGTGTGTGTCTGCCTGCATGAGACAAGTACAGTGCTTTATAGTATTCGCTGTAGTGCGTGCCCTAAACGCGTGTTGCTGCAGTGTGATACAGTAGGGGTTTGTATACAGAACATGGCAAGTGTGTGTTTGTCTGTCAGAGCCTGTGTAGAGGTGGCTGTGACTGTCTTACCATTGGCCATGTTTGGGAGCAGGTTTTGTAGTTTTCCTATATAGTATCCGTCTTATGACACATTGGCCACCTCACGAGGAGTGCAGCTGTCAGTCAGCCACAGCACTGTGCTGGCAAGCCATACCCATACATCTGGTAAAAGGGCTGGTGAACTAAGTATGTAGCCCTACTAGTACCCAGTATATGTCCCGCACCCATGTGCCATGCACATACAACCTTGCCTAGGATATCCCACTATGTTGCTAGTAACATGCACATTAAGGACAGATTATAGGCATGTGTTACCGCAGTGGACTGCAGAGGACATGGCACCCTGTACAGCGGTACAATAGGCACATATATGCGGACATTGTGCCTTCACTATGTTCCACACCGAATGGCTGCAACATATGTGGTGCCATCATATGTGATCCACTAAGGCCAGACAATGCTGTACACATGTGCCCTGTATGGCCCCATGCCACTGACACCATGGAATACCTGTCCATTCTATCCATGCAGGTGCAGGGCCGACCTGCTCACTCTAAGCAGGTTTCGCCACACCAGGCCAGTATTGGCATATCGGGGTATAAGAGGCTGTGTACACTACATGTGTCTGCCAAACCAGGTACACCTGTACATGTCACTGTACAGTATTGTGGAACATGCACATCCCAGGCAATGTCCATGTGAAGGACTATCAAACACAGACATGGCATGCATTGCAACACTATGGCCCTACACATTGGTAACCAAGATGTCAGGCCAGATATTGCAGTACCCATCTGTGTGGGACATTGCAGACACTGCATCCCTGCACTGCACACCATTGTCGGGTGAAGCAATGGCAAGGTTTACTCCTCACCCAGCCTTGTACAGCCATCTTGCACAGCCAAACACTATAGACCCATGGAGCAATGCATACCTGCATGACAGTACTGGCACCCTGTGTCTGCATGTGGGTTGTGATGCTCCCAACCACAGTCACTCCCAGTATAAACCTCGTTAACATACCAACAGTTGTCAAGCACTTTCACATGGCCTAGCCCATAGAACCTCCAGATATCCCCTGTGGTGCATGTGGTCCTGTGCATTACTGTGGTGTGACAAACTAAGTAGTTACATTGTGTATTTGCCACCCTGGTAAAGGTGTCAATGCATGTCCATTAGAGTGTGGTTGTGGTGACAATGGCATCCGTTCACATGGACTGACATGTGTGCTACACCTAATGTATGTCTACTCTATCTGTTGCAGATGGCACTCACTCTCCTACTCGCATGTTCTTACAGCATTGCAACATGCCACCTCTGTGGCACATGTAGTAACGTCATGCACATGTAATAGTAATGAGTAGTCAAGGGTTTTCCTCTGTACTATTCACCATGTGGCAGATTATGGTTAAGTCTCCAAGCCCTTCCCTGGTGTACATTGTCTGTCCCACCCACACACACTCTCTGATGGATATGAAGGTGTACACCTGCACAGCAGCAGCATGTGTATTGTAACAGATGGAAATGGTCAGGTGATGACCTCTGCACCTATTGCAGTCCTCCTCTAGCTGATTGCATGTGGTACAGCTGTGATGGTGTTCCCATAGCCATCCGCATGATAAACACAGTACACTATCTAGGGAAACATGTTATTATCTGGCCATGACAGTCGTTGTGAGGGGTACCTGGATGTGGTGTTCTGACACGGCATCACAGATGATATCTGGATGTACCTCAATCATTTTCAACAGTGGGAAATAGCCTAATGACAGGAGGGTAATGTGCCACACAACTACAGCATGTAAGTGTAGCTATGCTGCATTGAGACTACTGCCTGTTTAACAAGTATGTGGTAATGGCTATTCTGCATGTTAAAATACAGACATGACAGTACTCTGTTCATGAGGGAATCCCATATGTAGGGCCATCTGTGAACAGGTCAGTGTGTGCAACCATTTGTTTCCTGTGTTACACACTGAACACACTTCTGTGCACAGCAGAAGCATGGTGTGGGGATTGCAGACAGTACATGATGATAGGGATGTGTTACTGCCATCACATCCCTGTCTGGACATGTGTCACATGAGACAGTGGTATGACTGACATTGTGTGGGATTCCCAGTGACAAGCATATGATGGGCAACTGTTCATCGCTGCGATCACACGTCTACTACACATTGTACAGTTGCCATGCGGTATATATGCATGTGTTGTGCTCCCTCTGCAAATGTATACCATTTGTTGTGTTGGGTTGCTGGTGATATCTATACATACTGTCGTAGGTAATCCTGTATGCTGTTGTCTATCACTAAACCTTATGTGGATTTAAAACGCAACACCATAGGCCGAATGGGTTGGTAGGTCCCGGCAGATCCTCCTGTCCCACTTCAGCTGACCATGGCATGGGGCACTAGCACATCTGGGGCCCAGCCATTAACATCAACCTCTGTTGGCTCTGTGTCGCCTTCTGGTGATACCACCACTGAGGATGGAGCATGTCCCCCTTGGGAGTGGGAACAGACAGGTACATATCTGCTGTCGTGTGGTCCCGGACATATTGCGTAGGTGGCTCCCTAAGGGGTTTTGAAGTCAGATACGCCAGTTCAAGAGCAGAGTGTCACATTTACATGGTGATGCTGCCCCTCCTGGACAGACCCCAGCACTGCATCCTTTGCAGCTGTGTAGGTGCAGTGGCAGTTGCCCATAGCTGGAGACCTCCGCCCCACTGTTCCCATGGGCTTTTGACTGCCGAAGACCCATCCCCATCCAGGGTGTATCCCCCCCCACATTTGTCATATACCAACCCTGTATGCTGTCATTTCTGTGCTCCTACCTATCCTCCACAGCCATACCTACACTCCTTCCCCAACATCTGACCCTCACCTACGGACACATAAGGTCATTCAGCTCCTAGGACACTAATAGCCCTATACATAGCTGTCCAATACACACATGTGCCCACTGGACACGTGAAACCCTTGTAATATGCATCATAACATACTACTGTTATCCTCACCACTGTCCCTCAGGCACATGGTCCTGGTATGCACATCAGTCCTACATGGTTCAGGTACACGTGAGGAGGACGATCCCATTGTACACAAAACACTACCGGTCCCTCTATGGTTACCCCATTTACCTTTATCATGATGATGATGTTGCACACAGCACATTGCAGGAGTACTGTTCACACATAATGATTGGACAGGTACTTTTGTGTTAATGTACATTACATGCACAGAGTGATGTATACGGCCAATGTACAACTATTGTCTGTCTGAGGGAGTCTTGTGTTCACATAGTTCAACACCACTACATAATACAGGCATCGCTGGTGTTTCCTGTTTCATTCATTTGTAATGCTTTGTTGCCACATGGCATGTCCCTGGTACAGCTTTATATATATGTATGTACCTATATGCTGGACATAAACACTCACATGTACATCTACATGATGGGATATATTCCTATACTGTTGAATGACTGCGCTGTATGATATCCTTTGGTTACAGCCTCTTCCGCTCGATTAGCCTCTATACTGCTTAACCAATGCAGTACTTGCATACTTGCTAATGCACCGGCATTGGTGCTTGTATCTGTCACTCACACCCCTGGGTGTGAGCGAGGACCACAATATTACCTTGTGATGCCTATTACATTGGACTACATGACTCCAGTATCAGGATTGGCCACCCATTAGGCGACGGCATCGCGTTTGACTGTATGGAATCAGCGGCCTGTCCAGTGACACAATCATATTTGTGTGCACCTCATACAATGTGCTCCCACCATGTGATGCCTATTACATCGGAATACATGAATACAGTATCGGAAACGGCTGCCTATTAGGCGATGGTATGGCGTTCGACTGTATGGAATCAGCGGCCTGTCCAGAGAATCATTCATATTCATGTGTTCCTTTTAGGCATACCTTGTGATGCCTATCACATCGGACTACATGACTACAGTCATAGCCGTTCTTAGTCATAGGCCAACTAAGTGGCCACCTAGGGCACGGCTTTAGTGGGTGCACTTTACCAGTATTTATTTGGTGTAGGTAGACCAGGATGGGGGCACTGAGTGGTGTGGTGGGGGGTGCCTTTGTGCCCTCTATCTAGGGCACCAGTTGACCTAAGGCCACTCCTGACTACAGTATCGGGAATGGCTGCCCATTAGGCGACCGCATGGTGTTTGACTGTACGGAATCAGTGGCCTGTCCGGTGAATCATTCATAATTCTGTGTTCCTCTTACAATCTGCTCCCACCTTGAAATGCCTATCACATCGGACTACATGACTACAGTATCGGGAATGGCTGCCCATTAGGCGACAGCATGGCTTTCGACTGTACGGAATCAGCGGCTTGTCCAATGAATTAATCATATCTGCGTGTTCCGCATACACTCTGTCCCGTCTTGCTGATACATGGGAACTGAGACTCTGCATTACAAATGAGTAGTTGGGTTGTGGTAGCCACATCCGTCGGATCGGTCATGCTACCGCATACCTATTATAGGTTTGCCACCTTCTCAATTGGCCAAGGTAGGACTTTAGGGTTACCACCTGTCCCACTTTGCGAGGCACAGTGCGAAAATAATCAAGACATAGCACATGTCCAGATTACAGGACATTATTATATTCTTCGTTTCATTAATAATTGCATACAACAGTTATTTTGTATATGACACTTCTATATGTTATGTGAAGTAGCATAAGCAATTCAAATGCAACTAGATTAAGCTTTTATTTTTGCAAATAAGTGTAATCCTGTACTATGCACGGCTGTAGGCATGTTTAGTCCTGGAATGTCTGACATTTCTACAGAATTTGTCCCACTCTGGCCATTTGGAAAGGTGGCAACCCTATAGGACCTGTATGTAGAGACGTCAGACTTTGCAGGGCAACACACCCACAGCCAGTAGACAGGGGTGTACTTCACAGTTTCCCCTAAATAAAAGATTACTCTTGTAGCATTATAGTTGCTTATACTGTTACCTATAATATTTAGGTGTTTCAGAGGAACATAATTGTTTTATGCTAGTACTACAGACAATATAGGTAGTCTTTGCCCTAAATCACAGGACATTTGCCTTAATTACAGTTATTATGCAGGACACAACTGCCCACAGGGGAGTGTCGCTCGCAGAGGTGGACAGGTGGTAACCCTAAACCTATTATTCTATCAACCTTCTAAGGTAGTTGGCGGAACATGCGCTTTCTCTCACTATCAGACCTCTCATACGAATGGGGAAAAATAAACACTGAATCAGGGACACTGCATAACAACCTTGGGGACACATTTAGAAGGTTGGTGCTATTAACCTGGCACATTGATACAGAGAGCACATATGTATTCATACACTTTGTCTGAGGTGCATGCAGTTTATGACTCTTACATGTTGTCATTATTTATTACGTGTATTCCGCCACCTTTCCTCCTAATATCACTATGGTTTAGTTGAGACTGTGTTAAGATTCTAATTCGTAATCACGGACGTCCAAGGTAATCGGGGACAGTTCAATGATATGGTCCCTATGTATTCCCCCAATGGTTTACAGACTGTCCAGTAGATGTGCTCTTACAGTCTGAGAGGTACGGGAGTCTGCTATACCCACATCAGAATAATACTTACACCCACGGGGCGGTCCTAATACATGTCTGCCAGCCAACACCTGCATGCCTAGCCCCATAATCACATACCCATAGTTCCCCCACCTGCCACTACTCCACAGCACTCATCCTTACTGTGGGCGCAGGTGGACACAGGTGGGATATGAACACACCCGTACACACTGCCCACTCTCCCCGTGTTGGGACACGTTGTACGTTGTGTCAACCCATGTGTTATCAGGCTTGCACAAACTACTGTTCCGTGTACAGCTACATCCTGGTTGTAATGGTGTTCCTCCATTGGTTGAAGGTACCAAATTTTTGGTGTCCCTCAAGGGATGTCACTGTCCATGTTTAAAGTGGAGACCTTGTAGATCTCTCCCATTGGTAGTTTCCTGCCGGTGGTCATGGAAGCAGTGTTGTATTTACCTTTATTGCGTGTCTGTATGTCTCACTGGCCTAGCTGGGGGGGGGGGGGGGCGATAAGTAGATGTTTGTTGAGTGGACCTCCCACCAACATATGCCCGGTCTAAACATGTTACCCATAACTGCTGTAACATAACCTAGGTATATACATGTGTATATTTACTGTAACATATATATCTAGTTACATTAACATATACAGACATATCTGCATATGTATTTATACATGCATATTCATATCTTGCTGTTTTATAGATATATATATATATATATATATATATATATAGATATGTACATATGGATATATATATATATATATATATATATATATATATATATATATATATATATATAATTATGTATATGTACATCAGTGTGTCAATAAATTCCGGTCATGCGCACTTACACATGCGTAATGGTGTTTATAAGCTTCACCAGCATACTAGTGCCTTATTCATTATAACACCGACACACTCCAGTTATCTTGTAATCGGTATGTAGCACATTATACAGCAGACAGATGTTGCTATATGTTCATGTATGGATTACCGATGGTAATTGGAATGTGATAGTGTGATTTGACCTGCCCCTCTTCTGCACAGCCTATTATTCCATGTACTGTTGATGTTTGTATGGACACATTCCTATTATTTATGTCAACAAATGGAATGCATTTGTTACAGAATTTGTACGTCAACATATATTGTTGTCTGCATGTGAGTATGCATATATAGCTATTACGACAAAGCTGACCTCCACGGGGCGGTCCATTAGAAATGGCCCATCCAACCCTGGCACGCCTGGATCCATAATTGCATAGCCATAGTTCCTCCACCCCACCCGTGTTAAATTTAAACGCGTAACATCCATTATCCACTTGTTATTGCAGCCATGACACACCTTTACACATTTCCCTCTCTAGAGCTTTTGGGGCCCTACACACATTCTGTCCTGCCTCGTGTATTCAAAGGGTCTCCCACCATGTATATTTGCACATACGTGCCTTTCCTGGGGTTATGGAATATGGCCATTTGCGCTTTCCAATTTTTGGTGGTCCCAGCATGGGACTATATTTTGTCTGTGTGTAATGGAGACCTAGCATTTCAACGATGTTACTCCCATTGGTAATACCCTGCCTGTGGTATGAGTAGTGGTGCTCTGCTCACTCTTGGGCAGCTTTTTATGACATACGCTGAAAGCACTTTATAATACCAACATTGCTCTTGATTCCCTTCACATCCCTTGTGTATGCTTTACTGTTACAACGTCCATTTTTTATATATATATATATATATATATATATATATATATATATATATTTCTCATGTATGTAGATATATATCTATAGACACATATGTGTGTGTGTGTGTGTGTGTGTGTGTGTGTGTATATACATATATATAGATATATGTGTGTGTGTGTGTGTGTGTGTGTGTGTGTGTGTGTGTGTGTGTGTGTGTGTGTGTGTGTGTGTGTATATTACATCTGTATATACAAACATGCATTTCCTATGCTGGGAGCTGCTTACACCCACGCAGGTGCACTTGCCTATGCCTACTGTGCATTACATATGTTTACTGTCGCTTATTTGTGCCTTATACATTATGACAATACCACTTTGATTGAAAGGATCTGGTTAATAGTCCCGTGCGATACACATGTTCACCTTTAGATGTTTAAATGTTGGCTTTACAGCAGAGCAACATTCATTCCACAAGGAAAATGATATGTGCTATTGTCGACCTTCAACCATGAATGCCTTTTCGTTAGGCGGATACTCTAATCACTACGCTATTGGTGTTCTGCCTCATTTATATGTATACCCATTGTGCATAGTCACCCGAACACATGCCTCATCACTTCACTTACACAGCAGGCATCCATTTACCTGTTGGGGAAAAACACACTACTACACATGCGCCATTCCCTATTCCCTACTGCTCTGAACTCGTGCCGCATGTTGACTCACTCCGAGGATATTCAGACCTCTACACCCTATAGCCCTGGCACATAAGTGTGTTCGATTGTCAAGGTGTTCATATGGTCTTCCAGGTTTAGGCTTGTCCGACTGGGGACTGGGACTGCCCTGTACCTAGTTGAAAGTCAGACTTAGCAAGGGGAGATGGTTTGTTCCACTTTTAGCATCCTACCTGTGGTGGGGAATGCAGAGGTGTGCTCACCTGTGGCCATCCTGATATATAACAGCACTAACTATTATGGAGACTTCCTATATTGTGACCATGTTCATTCTACATATATACATATATTTGTATATATATATATATATATATATATATGTGTGTGTGTGTGTGTGTGTGTGTATATCGGTCTGTACATACACATGCATATACACCTACATGCTCATTTACATTTCCCATACCATTGAATCACTGCCACCTACTATCGCGTATACACCCTTGCATACCCGCTTACATCTCGGGTTGCCACCTTTTCATATGGCCAAAGCGGAGCATTTTCAGGACACACCTCAGACTTTACAGGCTGACACATACCCACAGTCAGTACAAAGTTTAGAACTGTACTTATTTGCCTAAATGAATGCTTATTCTTGTAGAGGTTTGTTTACTTCATCTGTTTCTTGTAACTTTGAGTATTTTACATAAATAACTGTTTTATGCAACTGTAACATGAAATATAGGACATATTTCCTACACTCACAGGACATTTGCCATTGCATTATATTTGGTCTGGACACAACTACCCAAAAAGGGACTGTCCCTCACAAGGTGGGGCAGGTGATAACCCTACTTATGTCTGCTTTACAGTGCCTTAAGCACCCTATATCCGACTGCTACTATGCGAATGTGTAAGGTATATATTTCCAATAATGCACGTGGGGAAACATGAATCATGGTCAGGTGTTTAATCCCTCGCAAGGTGGTGCAAGTGGTAACCCTATTTACATCTGCTTTAAAGCACCTTAAGCACCCTATATCTGACTGCCACTATGCAAATGTGTAAGGTATATATTCCCGATAATGCATGTGGGGAGACGTGCATCACGGTCAGGTGTTTAATCCCGGGTTGTAGGTTCTGCAGGACCGGCTGGAGGCTCAGCAGTCTTGTGGACAACTACTGCTCATACAACTTGTGTCCAGATGTATACAGGGCTGGAAATTGTGTCATGACACCAAGTCTAATGTTTAGAACAGATACATATCCCATGAGGGATATCCAAAAATTGTGGGGACCGATGACCATTCTTGCTTTACGGCTGTAAGGTAGGGTTATACATGCAAGGGATACATAGTTTGCAATCCTGAAAATGCCTAGGGTGAGACTGCCTACTAGATATGGGTAGGGGTCACTATGTGCAGATATGGCCATGCCTGTCTAGCAGCCCGAGTATGGCTGGTTTTGGTGGATGTTCAGGAAGGGGGGGTGTGCTGTGAAGGGGATGATGGGTATTCAATTATGTATCCAGGTGTGTTGGAGTTGGATGGCTCAGTTCAGGCCAGACCATTATGTGGGTATGTGCCGGTAACGTTTCTGTACATGTGTATTGCACATTTTAATGTTCACATGTTTGTGGGATTGTATTGCAGATGTGTATATTTGTTCTTTGGTTATCTTCCTGATTCACCCACCGCTCCCTCGTAGACCTCCAGTTCACCTATTGTGCATCCAACCCAGTCTCCTCTTGGCGAATTATTACATTACCCGTCACCCCCCTACCGCCATATTCCGCAAACAACATTCATCTCTTCTCTAGTTGATGGCCCATAGCACAGTCAACAGAACACATTGTGTACACTACATATCTCTGGAACCAATATGGTTGTGAGGTCTACATTAACATTTCAGATCATCCACATGCTGTACTTCATGCACATAGGTACTCGCAAATATTTATCTTTCATGACATGGTAGGTAGACCCGGGTAATACCCATTCATCTATGGGCCATCCTGGCAAGGACGACTTGGACCACGAATGGGCAGATATTGGGCGAATGCTCTGACCATTGGTAGGGTTGCCACCTTTTCATATGACCTGGATGGGACATTTTCATGGCACACATCTGAGTTTACAGGCCAACACATACCCACAGTCATTACAAAGGATAGTACTTTAGTTTCATGCCTACATATAAACTTTTATTGTTGTAGCGGTGTAGTTGCTTATTCTGTTTCATTTACTTGCTTATTCTGTTTCTTGTAACATATAGGTATTTTATATACGGACATACATACTGTATGGGACTATTACATAACATATGGGACATAATTATGTCCTACTATCGCAGGACATTTCACATTTATTATGATTTTGGTATGGGCACACCTGCCTAGAGGGGGCTGTCCCTCACAATGTGGGATAGGTGGTAACCTAAACCATTGGGCTAGGCTTGGCAATTGGCGGCATGCTAACACGATGCGTTTCACTTCCACTTGGTATAACTAGCAGCACTACAATGGTATATGGGCACGGGGTTTTAAATATCTTTGTTCGAGGGACGGGGACTCAATATTCAGCTACGTGCCTTTGTGTTTACTTCTTATTGTGGTGTTCACAATGATGTCTTGTATGCTTTGCATACATTTCAGTATCCACGGACACTGACAGGAGTGATTACTATTAGAGGCAGGCTGTACTAGTCAGCATTTTAGGTTGCGCGTATGCAGCCGACATGATCACGCCTCTGTGCAGCGCTTGGACACGCCCCCTGCACTCGTACTCATTTCCTATGCACGTGACCATTATGGCAACACGCCTTCATTAATATGCATGTGGTGCTGCTCTGCCATCTCTATGCTGTATGGTTGGCGCAAGGCTAATGCCGTCCTTGTGCCGAGCTTCATGAATCCCGGGGTTAGTGTCCAATTAGGAAGCATATTTGGCCATCCTAATAAGCCTATTATTTCCTGGTAGGACTTGCTTCTGAGTAATCCAAACTCCTCTTGCTTCAAGTAATTAAATAAAGCATCATTGTGACATGATATTTTCCAGCCATAATTTTTAATGATTGCATCTTATGTATGGAACTGTATTATCCAGAGCCAAAATGGAAATTCTGCAGTTAATAATTGTGGCTTATATGGGACTTTGTTTATATAAGTTTCCTTATGTCCACTTTTATGGGATCTTATAACTTGGAGTCTTAGTGCCTGTAACTGAAAAACCAGGTGATGCAGACTCAAAAATAACAGAGTTTTGTAACGGTTATTTGTAGAGAACAAGTCAAGTAAAATTCAGAAGTCAGTGGTGATGGAGGAGAACACTATCTTTTTTAAAAGATCATGTGTTCAAACTCACTGGGAGTGAGGGATGCCCTTAGTGAAAATGGTGCCCTCTTCAAGTTATTTATTGATCACATATGTGTTGAAGTTTGCTTTTGTTTAAGAGCTTCATCAGTTTTAGAGTCAGCTGTATGTTCTCCCTTTCTGAAAAAGTTAGCATGCGTGCTTGATCAGGTAATAAGCCAAAATTAGTAAAGAATACCAAGTGGAATAAAACAGATATACAATTAACTCATTTATGCTAAAATACATTAGTACACAGACCATCTTTCCAGATTTTAACATTTCTGGGGCTTGCCTTCTCATTTGGGTAAGCTGGCCTTGCGATGCTATTTAATATACTACCTTTTTCCCACCTAGTTGAAAAAGTCAAGCTGTGTGCGAGTAAGTAAAACAAATAAAGTATAACACTGGCTAGGGTAAGACCTTTTTTGGTGATGTACATTAATTAATAAATAGTTTGACCATGGCTTTATAGTGATCACAATGTGTGTGGGTGATAGTGAGCAAGGGAAACCTTAGATTTTGA
The DNA here is from genome assembly GCF_019279795.1 of Protopterus annectens. NCBI lineage: Eukaryota > Metazoa > Chordata > Ceratodontiformes > Protopteridae > Protopterus > Protopterus annectens. The sequence goes on along the minus strand of NC_056741.1, from coordinate 1,469,427,371 downwards.
ACACACTGAAGAGGTTATATAAAAATGAGGGAATGAAAGAACATTACTAAACAGTTTATATCACAGTGACAAGATCAGTGAGAGGAACATATTGGAGACAATCCATTTTTTTAGAACTCATCTAAACAAGTGAGAAGCAAAAACAGAAAATGCATTACCTTATGGAATGTAACTGATATTGGTTCAGTTCGTACAGTAGTCCCAGAAATCTCTAGCAAAAAGTCTTGTAATTCAGTTTCCTGAGTTGTAGTACACTTTTGATTGAATAATATATGCTCAGTTGTGGGAAGTTGTATATGTCCAGCTTAATCTGCCATTCTTGTTCTTTCTTATCCAGTACGGCCATGGAGCTTCCTTTTGAGTGTTTCTATCATGACCTGATCAATCACATGAAAACAGAAAATGAAGTGCCCTTGTTCTTTCCCTAGCGTGCTTTAGGAGGGGGCTCTTGTTACTCCCCAGCTTTATGCCTAATGCATGCAGGGTGATTCTGTTTGTAAGTGTGTTGGTGGTCTTCCCAGTTTAGAAGCCCTTGATTAATGCATTGTGCTCTGTTTATTACCATTCAGTTCTACAGTCACTTTTTCTTAGCTAAAATAGGTTTTTCTGCTGATATAGTAAATTAAATCATGTTTACTGTTCACATATCTGCAAATGAAATCATATTTACTGTTCACATATCTGCAAAACTTGCAGTTAGCAGGAGCACATGGGAGAGTGACTGCATTTTTGAGCTCTCACAACATCCTTTGAACTCCAGATAGACGAATTCAGGGCTATTGTAGTTTATTGAAGGATTGATTCCCTGGTTGATAACCCAATTGCTAATCATAATCTTTTATTTCATGTGCATCAGCGTTGATCATACTTCTTTTGAGTGCCCTGCCTTTGGATCCCTGTACAGGCTTCTAGACATGTTCAGTGCTCTCCTCAGTGGCTTATATACTGTGATACCTACTTTTGATTTCAAGTCCATAGCTGCTCTTAAAATGTTACCTAGCATCTTGTGATTGTAGCCTGTCTCCATCAGGTCTTTTTGGAGATGTTCGATGATGGTTAAGAAATTCTCCATATTCTTGATTATGCATGCCATGTGTATACCATGCGACTTGTTTTTTTTTTTTTTTGCTGTGTGGGGGTGCATGTTGGTTGCATGCAACAGAAGATTGACCCTGGATGGCTTTCTGGACACGTTTTTACTCAGCTCATCAGAATATGTTTTCTGCAGATTGTAAGGTCCAGGAAGTCCAGTTAATTTTTGACATGGTGGGTTGTAAATTTCAAGAGAAGGATCAGTGCTCAAAGATATTATGTCTTTATGAAATACAAATTAGAGAGGATTAATCAGCAATGTTTCCAGCTCTGATATTATCCTAGAAGTAGTAACCACAGCCAAAAGTAAGGTTTTGAAGAGACAGAGATTTCAGACCTGCTGAACATGCTGGTTCACACAAAGATTTGGTTAAAGTTTCAAAACAAAAAAGAACAAAATATAAGTACCAGGGTGGTACTAGATTTCTAATAAGTGGGAATTTTTAAAAAGGACATGGTCTTTATTGATAATTAACTATAACTAACAATGACATTTAATAAAAAAAAACTAAAACCAGAGTCAGAATGTTGGGAAGATAATCAAGAACAGCTGAAACCATGTAAAATAAACTGTTTTTGCCCAGGGACAATGCCCGAAAGGAAGGACCCTTTAATTTACTTGTATATGTTTTTTTTGTGCCAGGCTGCTGGACAAAAGAGATGATGCAGACCTTCCAGTCTTGGTATGGAAGATCTCTGATCATCAATGGAGAGGTGAAATCATGTGGTTAGGCATAAGGAATAGACATCTGCATGAGGCTTGCTTTATAACTGGATGAGACAGGAGTGTCTTGAACAACGTCAAATGGAGATGCTTGTCCATGAGATCAGTCCATAACAAAGGTAAAAATCCATGTTGGGGCTACTGGGCAGATTTTGCTTGAATATCTTGGCTTTCTGAAAATATTTGGGAATAAGGGGGAATAATGTAAAACAAAGAGGAAGAAGAGACCCCAGGGCCACTTCTAGATGAATGCATCCCTAGGGCAAACTCCCAAGCAAGGCATAACAGAAAAGAAGTCGCTGTATTTGGAGCTGGTAGAGGATGCAACAGGGTGTTTCAATGCTTCCCCAATTTCTAAAGACTGTTCTAGACACGAGGAGTAACTACTCAGGAAGCATCAGTAGACAGCTGCTAGACTTATCTATAAAGATGTAACTGGTAATTAGAAAGTGACTGTTTGCAATAGACGACTCCCAAATTCTCAAGAGTTCCCATTATTTATTTATTTATTTATTTATTTATTTATTTATTTATTTATTTATGTATTTATTTATTTATTTATGTTACATTTTTGTCCGGCTAGTCTAACTGGATACTTGTCCATTTTCAGTAGAGGCCCAGGGAGAAAAGTTCCAAGACACATACAAAATGCAAAAAAGAAAGTTGCAACAATCCAAGTTAAAACAGCTGGTGATAGTAAAATACTAGTACAGTACTCATCATGAGCAAGACACAAACAGTAAAGTGTAATGGACAAGAGGTGTTACTATTTACATATATATATATATATTTAAATTGCAATAACATGGTCATTTGGTTCCTAAAGGATAAGTCTATAAGGGTGAAGTGTATTCATTTGTGTAAAGGCAGAATTATAATGGTGGAAATGGTTTTCCCCTGTTTGTTGATATACAAAACCACTTCTTTTCTGTGTAAATGTCAGTTGTATCTGGAGGGTGAGAATTTATGAAAGATATAAGAGGTGAAGAGGACTACCATCATTCCCACAGTGGTGATGTGCTCTAAGGCCTCCATGTGCTCCCAATTTACTTGGACTATCTGGTCTTGAGAATGTCCCCACTCTAGAGCAGAGGTACCATGGTAACTGTCACCAGTGGGGATGGGATTAGAAAGGGTTTGCCCACAGGTAAACTGAAATTGTAGATTTATAATTGCAGATACTCCTTGCATTTCTTTGAATTTTTTGTTTGGAAGTCTTATAGAAGACATTAGGAAGCAGTTTTAGAATATAATGATTTGGGCTACTAAGATCCAGAAAAGGCCTGAGGCCCTTTCTCTTTCCATGAACTAAAAGCAACATGGAGTAAAAGCTTGGACATTGCTGATTTGAAGAGAAATCTTGGAGGGCTCTTTTTTCTAAAATGTTTACAGCTTCTTTTATGGCTGCTGGTCTTTCTCTAGGAGGGATGCTGGAAAGGCGAAGAAACTGTGGTTTGGACAGGGGCAGAAAGAGAGTAGAATAGCCTCTTGATATGACTTTCCTTATCATTTTGTCCATTATGATGTCCCCTGAATGCCTGCAATATGGAGCATCAGATTGGACTGAGGTGGAGCTAGAGCTAGATCTTGGCATTCCTGATAATTTTGCTGAGGTTGCCCACCTTTTGGCTGATGTCCATTTTGGAACTTTCTACATGTATAGTTTCTTACTACATTTCCATTATTGAATTGCTGCTGGCCATGGCTAAAAAATAATTGATATCGTCTCTGCTATCCCCAGAAGAGGTACATTAAGGTGGTTGAAATTTGACCCTAACAGCAGTGAGGATCTTGCCTTCATATTCCTGCTTCTTGAGTTTGTATTTGGATGCCTGGAAACAATGACATCACACTCAAAGGGGGCATTAATAATGCTGGCCTTGGTATCCTCAAAGAAATCAGTAAAACAGAGCCAGGTATGGCATCTATGTATAATGGCCATGCCTGTTATCCCTAAAGATCCATCCCCTACATTATGCATTGGTCACATGAGATGTTGGTCAAAGAAGAAATGGCAGGCATTTAGGAGAGTAACTTCTTTCTATCTTCAAATGTTTTAACCTGCCAGAGGCTTGCATGTCTCCTGAACTAGTTCCTTCTAGAATATGACAATATGGGACATTTAGTTGAGCACTGACAAGATAATTGTGGGAGAAAAATACATATGTTTTCCCTTACAGTAAAAGGCATGTGACCTTTGTTTGCTGGATAAACCACAGCTGTGGCTACTATGAAGTCAACTTCATTGCTGATGGTGAGTCTTTTCTTCTCTTTAGGTGAACAAAGAATTCTAGTAGGTCTCTTCTATGATATATTCACTACCATTTGCGCAGCATTGTTTGGTAGTGAGATAATGTAAAAAGTTAATTAAGTGAATTGGAAGTCCTTGTCCAGGATGAGTTATGTCAGAGACGGAGATTCAAGATGTCCATCATGCCTTGGCACTGACTATTTTGAGAATCAGATCTCACCAAATGTTAGATCTGCAGGCAGGAGGATAGAAAAAAAATCTTTTTTTTTTCACTGATGTTTGGGCTGGGGGACTCGGTTGATAAGTCTGTGTGCCTTAAACTGCATTTCTGCTGCTTTACTGATCACCTTGGGGGAGGATTATGAGAAAGAACCTGCTGGGACATATGCCAACAGGGCTCCAAGAAGATGTCTTCTAGTCTTTGAATACAGTACTGTTACAGTTTGGAATAGCCTTCAAATTATGTAAACAAACACACTAATGTCTCTGATGGACCCACTAATAAATTTAGCATCAGCTTCTTACGTACATACAATCTAGACCATGCTCTTATTAGAGAAATCGTGAATAAGAACTGGGCTCTCATCACTGAGGATAGTAGTTTGAATAGTCTGCTTGGAGATCAGTTAAAGATTACTTATAGACGAGGGCTCAACTTAAAATCACTACTGGAATATCATAAAAAACCTTCTGTGTGTAGGAATAAGGGTATGACTAAATGTGGAACCTGCCAACAATGTAAGCATTTAAACACTGCTTATCAGTTTATAATAAATGGTAAAAACTATAAAGTCCAGGGTAAATATAATTGTGACTCTAGGGGTATTGTCTATGCAGCAATCTGCCAAAACTGCACCGTTTTTTACATAGGGAAGACAGAAAGGAAACTTAAACAGCGTATATATGAGCACCAATATGCTGTAGCCAAAGGGAATAAGACAAATGCCCTGGCAAAACATATATATCTGTTTCCCAACCATATTTTTAAATTTACTATATTAAAACAAGTAATACAGGATGAGAGGGGCGGGCCATGGCAGATAAAATTGGAAATTGAGGAACTCCTATGGCAAATTAGGTGTGTTGCCCATATTCCCCCAGGGCTAAATGAAAGCATCTCTATTAAATGCTTTCTTAAACTTTTAGCACTTAAGCGTTAGCTTTCATTTAAAAGAAATTAATGTAGTATTTTTGAGATGCTTTAAATAAATTGCACATAGATAATTTTTTAGATAATTTTAATGTATTATGTTGATGCATTAAATATATGATAGTTTGGGTTATGAAGTTGGTTGTTTTGATTGTTATAATATGTTAATTATTAATTGATTAATTTTCCATTAATTAATTGGGATGTATTTTACTATAAATTGTTTGAATGCATTGTACTTGTTATCTGAAGAAGGAAGAACATTGACTATTCCGAAAGCGCTTATTTTATTAAAAGCAGTTTGTACTGTTTACACTGTTCCTGGGCTTGTTTTTCACTTGCTTGGCTTCAAAGGTTTTTCAGACATTTACTTGCTTCAAATTATGTAGCCAAAGTCTGAGTGGCCTGGCAACACTGGATCTAAGTAAAAAGGGGAGCAGGCAGAGATGCCTAGCTGGTTAGAGATGAAACTGAAATCCAGCACTGCTTTCTCACTTGATACCCTTGGTATCAAGAAGTGGAGGACAGACATTATCTTGATCTCAGTGAAGGGCAGTTCAGTAAATGTTGATATCAGAGTTACAGGCCACAATTTTGAACATCAAGAAGATGACCCTGGGAACGGAATCATCAGGTCTACAACAGCCTCCTCAGTGGGTCAAATCCTTGACACTGAAGGTTTTTTTTACTTTGATGGGCTAGCAGCTGACAGCACTGACCCGGATGGAGCAATCAACAAACAAAAGGTTGAGGGCTGCAGGCCTATAGCTGACTTGGCAGTTGACCCTGAAAAAGGTCATCAGTGCCAATTCTTGCAAAGGAGGCTTTACTGTATGGACAATCAGTACTGGGACTGGAAAGAGTCCCAAATAGGAAAGTGTAGTTTTTGTGAAAATAAAATCAGTTAATGAAGGAGATTTACTTGCCCTGATATTAGTGAGAAGGAGACTTGATGACTTGACATCTGCTGCATCAATAAAATGCTTTTCACATGTTGCTGTACTCTAAGTCAATGCTAAAGAAACCTGTAGTCCTAACAGATCCTATAGAGTCCAGGAAGCCCAAAACATCTCAAGAACCATGTTTAATAAATCCAAATAGAAATAAACATAAACACCTTGCACTAATAATCAACACAGTTGAGCGCTTTCATCATTCTGTTATGACCTCTTCAGAACTGTGAATGAATAACCCATCCTAGGTTAAAATACATGAATAAAATCAGTTGTTAAGAACAAACCCCTCACCAGAGTCAATCAACAGCCAGTGTTCACCTAAAGACAAAAACGAATATACACATTGTAAAAGCAAGCTGTTTCTAAACCTAAGAACATACCATTATTAACCATAAAGTAAAACTACAACATATAATTAAAAAAAAAGTCAAATATGGGCTGCTCTTAACTTTAGTTCACATGCAATAGAAATATTATCATTTAGTCCCAGAGCACTCACTGCATCCAACTTAAGCTGCCACATTATCTCACAATGTAGTAGTTTATTGCTTCAGTCACCAGGGTAAACCCCAATTGTATTTGTTCAAGAACCATGAAACTGAAATTTCTAAAATTGTCACAATAGCTAGACTGCCTAACCAAGGCATTCTTACTGTCTTTGTGTCTGATGCTGTAATCATGCTGATACATCATGTTGTTTAATGCATTCTGAGTCTTACCCACAAAGAAGGCTCTGCATCACAGGTAGCTATGTATATCACCCGCTCAAACCAACAATTGAACTTACCCACTTTGCAAATAACGTCAAGCAACCTACGCCAGGATTCATCAGGATCAATGTTAATAAAATGGCAGCATCTACCTGTGAAATTACATAGACCTCAGATGTTTGGCAGATGCTGGAAGCCAGTAATCAATTGCTTTCCTTCATACTTTCAGAGGTAGTAATTAGTTCACTCCGAACAGAATACAGAAAGCTTCTCAGCACAGACTCTGTCTCTCTTGTAGCACTGAAAACTGAACGATACCATCTTTTATTGTGTAGCCATAAAGTAATTTAATTTCAGCTATTTTTCTGAAGTTCACCTCCTGTATGCCAGTTTCCACTGTTAAAACATATACATTTAAATAGCTACAATAGTGCAGGTACAGTTCTGTTCTTTTCCAGTAGGCCCACTGTGGTTTCATTTTAAGCACAAGCACGTTATAAAATACCTTTTTAACACATCTGTACAAATCTAATTTGATATACACATGACATACAGTTTTAATACAGTTGTAACACAAGCATCTTATATAAATCATGTTGATATTCACAAATGACATATAATTATTTACAAAATTCCAGATAGTTGTGCTGGCAGTATCTCCCTTTGTCACAGGAACAATAAAACTGCCACAAAAAAAGCAGAACTAATGGCATCAAAACTTACTCCGTCTATAGAAAAAGGGAAGCATAAAGATTGACAGTACAATTTGTCAATCTCAGAATTATCAATGTGAAACCATTACCTTCAAAATCACTGATCTACAAAGAATCAAAAAAAAAAAAATAAAACAAATGTTTTTTGCAGAGAAGCAAGTCCCTCTGTGCCCCCATAATCTCTGCTAATTATATATTCCAGCTGCAAGACTGCAATACAGAGGGGAAAAGACATATTCCCTGATCTCAGCTATACTGTGATATATAACATAAAAAGACAATACTTTTCACAGAGCTGCACTGGCTTTATGCTCCATTGAGGAAAACATTCTTCAATGAAAATATCTACACTCAGCAAAAGGTACCAAATGCAATGAAATTGCCATAAATTTAATGACTGCAAAAATGTTGACAAAGTAAACAGTACAGTGAATAAACTAACACAAAATTCTAAAAATCTTGTGAGTTAAGGGATAGAATGAAGAAGAAAACAATAACTACTAAGGGAAAACTAGCTAATAGTCAGTAAAAGACACTAAAATGAAAAAAAAGAATGAACTGACATGAATGATATTCAAATAGCCACAAGTAAGGTAAACACCAGACGTACCCACAGAGTGACCTGGATCTGAAGAGGGATCTTTGACAGCTTTGTAGGTAAGTAATGATGACTTTGCTAACCTAGGAAAGTGTTTTTAGCTGGGCTAAATCTTGATACTCTTAATGCTAAAGAGAATGGACTGCGCCCTCAGATCTCATGTTTATGCTCTTTTGTACTTACTATGTTCAAGTAAGTTTACATTAAGGTAATGCAAATGAAGACATTTTAGTTGTTACTGGCTGTCAGAATTGCCTATGAATTTTCTTTACTTATAATTTTGTATCTCTAGTTGGAGCTGAACTTTTCATGTCTTGCTCAAAACCTTTCTGCCATGCATGATGGCAATAGGAATCAATCCAAACAGGTTGGAAAAGATTGGGAAGAGTATTTAGATGAGCAATTCACAGGGAGATGGTGAAAGGGCTTATGTATGGCTCACAAGTGTGCGCCAAGGTCTGGAATATTTATGATTTTTGCCTTAACGTCTTTGCATAGATGTTTTTATACCCAGGGTGGACTCCAAAGAGTAGGATACAATTAACACTACATGGCAGAAGGTTTTCTGCCATAGGAGTAAATTGCAAAGAAAAATACATTAAAAAAATGTTTTGGAGGAGGAATGAGATTTAATTGAAGGCAGGAGTTGATGTATTGTTGCTTACATTAATTAATGTTCTTACATTCTACACCACATATATTGTTACATGTCCTATAATGTTTATAAATGTGAACTTGTTAGTATGGTTTGATTACTTTTATATAAACATAAGTCTGCCTATGTCAAAAGTGATAATTCAATAAAGGTGCTTACAGAAAAATAACTTTCTGCCATGTACTATTAATTGTATCCTACAAAATAGGGCAGGACTCACCTCCTACATTCACAAGCTCTTCCACCAAGGAGATGTCTGTGTATAGTTTAACTTTCTTACAATCTCATTGATTTGTCCTTTGCTATCACTCGTTTAGTCTGAAATTTGTAATTTCCTTCCACTTCACATCATATGCAAAATTCTGTTGTATTCCTCAAATGGAGCTTAAAATAGGATAATCAGACAAATGAGGAGTGAATGAATCTAGGTGATGTCTTTATTACAGTTGGCTTCTTGTCTTTCCTCAATAAGATGTCCTTCAATGACCATGTGGACCATATTGCTTTGGATACCAGGGTGTTATTTCTATGGGCTTCCACTCTTAATCTTTTTTTCTTAGTAGTGTCTGTTAAATTGGGTAGCGCAGTGGTACAGCAGATAATGGTCTGATTCTTGGCTGGGGTGCCTTCTGCACAGAGTCTGGATGTCCTTCCTGCATTCACATTGGTTTCCTCTGGGTGCTCAGGTTTCCTCTTACTTTCCAAAGACGTGGTAGGTGGACTGGATACTCTAAATTGGCCATATGTGTGGGTGTGCATGTGTGTGTAGTGTGGAAATACTACTGAAGCAGGGCTAGCCTCCTGGCAATGTAAAAACCCTGGCTCTAGATTATTGTCACTGTGACACCCTGACTCCATGAGCAAAAATGAGAAAAAGGAGTTGTGGATAGATGGATGGACTGTTTGTTAATTTCTCTGCCTTCTCCCTCTTACCTCATTTTTGTTTTCAATAATTACCTACATTTATGCTGTCTTTCATTTGCTGACTTGTTTCTCTTTTATATGCTGTCTGAACTTCAATAATGTATCTTACCATAATTCTGCCATAGCACAACTTTAGCTTATATATTATTTTTATTGCGCAATGTTTCCTTCTTGGACACGTTATATGTGCTTCACTTTCTTACCACAAAACAAATTCTAGCCCCATCCATCTTTCTTCTAAGTGTCACTATTTGCTTTTGACCTTATTACTATAATAATCTTGTTATTTATATTCTAATGGATATTCTGACAGCTGTGCCTGTGGGAAATTATTATAATTTAGCTTAATCCATTGCAACATTATACCTTGCCTACTTTTTTATCTTAATCTTAGTAAGCAAAATCTTTTCTTGTGTTTTTATAGTTCACTACTAATATAGTTGTCACTATTCAATACACTTTACCTCTAATATGCTTTAAAGCTTGTATATTAATTAATTAATTAGGTTGAGTAATTTGCACTTTATGTCACTCTTTACTTTGACTACTTCCATGGACACTATAACTCTGTGATCTGTTTGATTCTACCATGAAATCTTAAATAGCCAGGTTCTGGACCAAACTGGTGAACACAAATGCCTTAAACATCAAAAAGGTTAAACCTACAATTGCAAGCATTTTTGCATGGAGCAAGTTACCTAATCCCTTGAAAACACACACACACACACACACACACACACACACACACACACACACACACACACACACACACCAAATGCATGGTTGCAGAAACATGAAGAATGGAGAAGTCTTCCACAACAGGCAAATCACTGATGACATATACTTAGAAATTTCACCGGCAGTGATTTCCTTTGAAAAACTATGAGCAATTCTCTTTTCTTTGGGGTCTTGTACAGCAGGCCAAAGACATCTGAGCAGCTAGATGTCATCAAGCTATAGATATACAATTCTGTTTAACTGACTGAGTACCTAATAATTCAATTATGTTTCTAAAATCTTGTTAAATCGTAATACTTGCACATGCTCTGTTTTATAACACAAGTCATGGCTGATAAGGGTCTTCAGACAAGTTCACTTTTTAACCAGTTGACAAATAAATAAAGCAACACTACAGGCTTATGAAATAGGAATGGACAAGAAATATTCCAGTTCCAGGAAGGTTTTTTTTTCCACTAACATATTCATGTGCCACAACTGGGTGATGACATCTGATAAAATGAGGAAAGAT
>NC_056741.1:1469368849-1469413849 GCF_019279795.1 Protopterus annectens | reverse complement strand
GTATGTTGTATATTAATAACACTACTAAATTTCTGAAATTTACTTATGAAATAAATTTTTATAATGTTAATTTTTTAGACATTATGGTTTGCAATAATATTAATGATAGGAGATTTGAATCATCTATCTTTTGTAAATCTAAATTTCCTAAGTCGTATTTATATTTCAACAGTTACCATCCCTACAAATAAAAAATATAGTTTGGTTAAGGGACAAATTATTAGGTGTTATTGGATGATCTCTAAAAAAAATAGGTTTTATAGTGAAATAGACTATTTTAAGAGCATGCTATATGAGAGAGGTTATCCAGTAATACTAGTTGAAAAGGTTGAAAAGTAAGTTGTAAGTAAAAAGGAATTGCCATTCAAACCTATTTTAAGGAGGGGTGGGGTTAAAAATAAGGTTAATATGGGTGTTAATGCAAAATATGCTAGAGCAATGATTTTACCATTTAACCACTTAAGTGGAAAAATTAAAAAAAAATATTAACTAAGGATTGAAAATTACAAATAATGCGGGGTTAAGAAATAAATTGGACAATTGTATTGACTATTTTTAAGAGGGGAAGGAATTAAAAAAAATTAGAAACAAGTATCACATTTAAGAAGGGTTACTTTATAATAGGTAAATGTGGGCCAAGACCCTGTTGCACAATCATTAACATTGTTGATAAGGTGAAAATAGTCAACTATCTGAAATAAATATACTGAAGGGGTAATTTTAATAATAACACTTCAGAAGTGGTTTATTTGGCTAAATGCAAATTGTGCCAGTTGTTTTATGTTGGTAAAACCAAGAGACATTTGAAATGCTGTATTTGTAAGAGAGACAATGGTAAGGCATAATATAAACATTCTGTACTATGTCTTAATTTTGATAGATTTGTCTTTTTTATTTTAGAAACAGTGCCACCCCAATTAAAAGAAGGTGATTAGCAACAAACCTCTGAATGTAGAGAGCTGTATTTGCAGCTAATATTGGAGGCAATTTTGTTCCTTGTATTGAACTAAAGCATATCTATTCATAGTTTTCTGAAGTTAAAGCTGTGAAGTTATAATAATATAATTTAATGAATATGTTATAGTTTCTTAGCATTTTATTAATATAGGTTTTAATTATGAAGTTTTTATTTTATTGAGTATTTATGCATTTATGGTAATATTTATTTGTGATTGATGTAAGATGATTTTTATTGGTAGGTTATGGATTGTGTTACCATATTTGATGTATTTAAACACTCACTGTCTATGACTAACTTATTCTGATGAAGTCCTAGTGTGAATAAGGATGAAAGAGCTTAACAAAAGACTTTTGATTTCACCAGTGTGGTACTCCTCTGCTTTTGTTAGTTGATGGGCTTGTTTGGTTAACTGATAAGGATTACTTTAGTAGGGTGTCCTAAATCCCTTGAGAAGGCAAAAGCTAGTCATTTGGAAAGGTAGGATAGGTCAGGGATTGGTGTGGTTCAAAACTAACAAGGGGACAAGATTGCAGAATACCAGGGAAGAAGAGAATGGTAGAGAACTGACATTAAAATATACAGATATTGTAAAGGGGACTGCAGAAGTCACAGAAAGGATGCTCAGTATTTAATATATTCATAAAACTTTGTTTTGTTAAATTCTGAGTCAGTAGAATGAAACATCTATAAAATAATGTAGACCTGCAGTCCAGGTCTACAGAAAGACGTGGGAGATCATATCATCATGAACATCTTATAGCTCGATTACTTTTATATAAATGTTAAATTGCCTTTGTCACAAGTGATACTTCAATAAAGGTGTGTTAAAAAAACACTGTCCGTGCATCCTAGTGTTGCAAGTTATTCATTGTAGTTATAAAGTCAGTGAAACTTTCTTATAGGCCTTCTAAGTTAAATTAATATGCATTAAACAGAAATAAAATTTAGAGTTAGAAAATATTGGTTGCATTATCATTAAATAGCTTATTTAATAAAAAACAAAGCAGAACAAAACACAGAGAATCATATTAATGGAAAGTAATACAAGTGTGTGTTACCACAGCAAAGTTGCTAACTAGCAGGATAGAATTAGAGGACAAGGATCACTCTTTTCTTTAAACAATTCATCTGCACCCATTATTTCTACACCTCTGGAGAAGCAGACTGCCATCAGAACAAGGACAGAAAAATATGGGAGCATAACATCTATGAACACATCAACAAGTAAGGTCCAAATGATAAGATACATATGTCTGTTTCTCTCACTATCACTGTTAATTTATTTTCACAAACCTCTGACATTATATTTTTAATACTGTTTTATTTTGGTGGATTCCAGGATTTCCATATTCTATTTACTCCCTTTTTATCAGCTAATATCAAGAACAAAAAAACTGCAGCTCATATTTACTAACTTTTTCTGATGCTGGTATCCCAACAGGAATACTACTGGCACTAAAATAACCCTGGGGTTAGAAACTATCTAGACAGACTGGAAATCTCTATTAAAATATCTCCAATACAATGTATATACCCCTCTCCAAAAAAATGCATGTTGTGTTTATTCCTGCCATGAATTTTTCTTAGGAGAGGTAGCCAGAACTGTATTGTTCATTCTACATGTGGCATAAATGGTATACTTTTAGGCACTTTCACCTGGTATTTACAAATGTCTTGATGTTAGACAAAATGTGTAATTTATTAATCTTAGGATGTAACAGATCTACTCAAACTCTTAATGATCTGTTGTATTTACTGAGCTTATAAATTTCACTCACCAGATGAGACCTTTTTACTGGTTCTGTCTTAGCCATTATAAAACAAAATTACAAAAAAAAATGAGGTCTCTGATTTACTGATACAGTCAGTAATTATAATGTCCTCAGCCTGGTGACTAAATAAGAAAGTGGTTTAAATTGTTATCAGCAAATAGGCGCAATGCTGAATATTTGTTTATAATAGCTAAGAGAAGAATCCCATTTTTAACTAAACTAGCAGTTCTTGGTCCTGAAGAGTATTTACTCCCATGGAGCTCTAGTGGCTCTCCTCTATGATATGATACCCTAAGTCATTAAAATGCACCTATTATTTGCTTTTCTAGTAACTGAAAGAGCTAACCTGATACAATGGTCCACTGTAGCCAAGAAAGCCCTAGGTGTTGAGTAATTTCCAGCCAGCAACAAGGTCTTTTATGTGGTTTCTTAACTAGACAGCTCACAAGGATATTATGATCTTATGTGGCAGCCCTCAAAAAGAGGTCAGATTTTGATACTGCTTGCCAGCTATTTCCTTCAGGCAATAGTAAGTTGCCCCTATCATGTGCCCTTTTCCCACCTGCATAAAAGATGAAAGGATGATTTTAATAATCCTAAACTTTCTTTTGGTGATTGACGTGGCTTGCCTTGAAAATTGAAAAAAACTGAAGACAAAATTACATCTGAATACCCAGATAGTTGTTCCATTGCTAAGACATGATGTAAATCCTCAGAAAGTACTTTGTCAGTGCAAGGCTTCAATGTCTTCTACATATTTAAGCCATCAGCTACACTAGCAGTTAGAAAAGGTGGAGGAGTCTCAGTTTATATTAGCAACAAGAATAACTCTAGGTTGGTTAAGCAGGATGATGCTCTGGAATTTATCCAAGGGCAAATCACCGCAGACAAAGTCTCAGGTCATATCCTAGCAAGCAACAGGTCACCTTCTACATCCTTAGAATTCCATAGCTCATACCTAGACTTACAGGAGACACTCACCATTAAACCAAACACCCTATTCATGGGAGACTTTACCTACCACTCTGTAGACTGGAGTACGTACACTTCCTCATACAGAACTATTCTTGGACTGTATTAACAGAGATATCCTTCAACAGCTGGTGCGCACACTCACCAGAGGTTCAAACATACTGGACCTGGTACTCATCAATATAGGAGAGTGCTCCCCCCTCCCCAGTCACACCCTCACTGGTGGGTTTGAGCCACAGAGTTGTCTCCTTCAAAATAAACATCAGCTCCATAAACCAGCAAATCCTGTAACAGTTAGGAACTATTCCAAAGTAAAATAAATCTTATTAAGTAATATTTTGTCAAAATTCAGTGCTACCTCACCTCAGAGTTCACTGCATCCTAAGCCAAATTGTTCACAGAGACCCCGTATAACCATGTCAATAGCTGCACAGAAGCTGCTGTATGTACTAGAAGTATACCCAGAGCAAAGTCTAAAAACTAACCACACTGATGGAATCCTAACCTTAATAGGGTATATAACAAAAGGAAAAAATCATGGCTAAAATCAGGAACAGCAAATGCCATAATGACAGGAGTTCTCTAATTAAACTAGACAGGAATCTCAGAGGACTAATTAAGTACAACAAGGCCAGTTACAAGTTCAAGACAGTCTCACAGGCAAAAGACAACCACAATGCTTTCTACAGCTATGTCCAAAACCTCAAAGGCAGCAGTCACTGTGTACTGAACTGGTGGTCACTGGTGCCACCTGAGCAGAGTGACATAGCAAATTTGCTGGCTGACAAATTCAATTCAAACTTCATTACCCACTCCCCCCCACCTCCTCCTCCTCCCATGAAGTACCTACCAGCATTAGCCCTCAACTATTAACAGCGATGGGTTTTGACAGTACTCGCTAAGGTGAAAAGCACAGCCTCAGTGAGCCCCAACAAATTCCTGGGATGCCTCTTAAATAGCTTGAAACATGACCGGTCATGACCACTTCAGTCACTTTTCTAGTATAACCTAAAATACAGGCTTTGTGCCTCAAGAATGGAAGACTACAATGGTTATCCTACTTCATAAGAGTGGACCATCAAGTGACCCAGGAAACTGTAGACCTATTAGTCTAACTGGGTTTAATATGCAAAACCATGGAACAAATTGTCACGGAAATGATCAAAAAAGACATAGGTAACCTTCAGACACTGGACCCAACCCAGTTTGGCTTTCTCAAAGGAAGGTGATGCATACTAAACCTGGTGGACTTCATTGAGAAGGACAGCAAGACAATGGATGAGGGGAAATAGTACATACTAACTACCTAGACCTGGCTAAGGCATTTGATTCAATTCCCCACTCTGTTATAGTTGGCAAACTTACCAAGCTAGGATAAACCTCTACATATACTCACTGTTTTGCCATCACAGATAGGACCCAGGAAGTCAGGATTGGTGAGATCACCTCAATTATGAGACTGGTCACCAGCAGGGTACCTCAGGGCTCCATGTTGGGACTGTTTCTATTTGAGATCTACTTCTTGGAGGTAAAGGCTGATGTCAAGGGCCTTTGACTGAACACATTTGCAGATGTCTGTAAACTGGGAGCTAACATATACTCACCCCATGACACAAGCATCCTACAAGAGGGTCTAAAACAGACAAATGACTGCTGCCAAAGTCATGGATTAAAACTCAATGCAAAAAAAAAAAAAATTATAATGCCTTTTTGGAAAACTGCCACTCAGGATAATTACTCCAGCAATAAGACACCCCAAGAGTTGACCCAGTAATCAATGATCTAGGAACATATGTAGACAGTAATCTTGGCTTTTGGTCAGCATGCGGCCAAGGTAGTGAAATTAAGGTCATGGCATCCAGGTCCAAGGAAGTCATAATGCCTCATTATTTGACCTTTATCAGACCATAGAGTATAATGCTCCTTTGGCATGTACCTGACCAGATATATGCAATAGTTGGAATGCTCACAAAGGTTCCTTACCAATATAATATAGGGTATAAACACATTGTCCTATACAGATCGCCTTAAACCTCTGTCTCTATACTCATTCTTCTACAGGTTACGGAGAGGCAGTCTATGCCTGGCATACAAGACATCCTCAGATCCAGGTTAGATGGACCTTTTGCACATCCACAACATGAACACCATCAGAACTGCTAAATCCGAGGATTTAAGTTTTGCTTGTGACATAAATAAGAGCTTTTAGTAAGACAGATATATGTCTCAGTGGATTCTCATGCTCTAGAACAGTTTCTCCATCCACTTGAAGCAAAGTCCATCCCTAACTCTATTTAAGTGAAACCTTGACTGATGGATGGTGAAAATTCACGTCGGGTCATAAGATCATAGGATATTACTAGGATATCAACCCAGAAGTCATTTCAGACTTATCCATTTAATTCCAATGTAATGCCATAGAAATATTAGTTAATACCCAAGATTGCATTTAGTAATTACTGCCCATGTCCAGGTGTGATGTGGGTGCTATTCCTGGTAAGAATTTATGGTACCCCATCCACTCATCCAGGTTCCTCTTGAACAATGTCATAGAGGTGCTCTGTTTCACATGAATAGGTAGCATATTGCAAAGTCATGACAGTTGCTGGGAGATAAATCTGTCCCTCCAGCATATCCTATTTAAGTCACAGGCCATATTTAGGGCCCTGGAATGGGTAACCCTAGTTCTGTTTGATTTATGGATATTCAGTAAATCCATTAGGTTTGGGTCTGATTGCTCTGTAAGCTAGGTATAAATCTCCCCTAAGAAGTCTATATGATACAGAGTATCATGACAGGGATTTTAGCCAACTCTGAACAAAGCACGTGCTGGAGTCCCATGATCTTCTTAGTTGGAAATCTCTGAGGTGTCTCCAATTGCTGCAGGTGCTTTGCATGATACATGCCGAACAGGGCATTATGCTTAATCATGGGCAGGATTAGTGCAGAATATAGAGGGGTTATAACCTCTTTTGCTCTTGAGGAGATGGCCTTTACTAATCAAGTGTACTACATAGAAAGCCTTCTTTACTTCAGTAGACACGTGTTGGTTGAAGTGAAGGTCGCAGTCAACTTGTGATCTCAGGTCCCTTACCACTTCATGGGTCTTTAGGGTATCATTATTGATTTGATAGTGTGAAGGGACATTGTTTGTGCCAAAAGGAATGATGATGCATTTCTTTGCATTTAGTTTGAGACCCTGACAAAGACACCAGCTGTTGGTTTGCTTAAGACCCTCCAGGAGTACACTGATATCATTTGAGAATTCAATAATTGCACACAGCTTGCAGTCTTCTGCAAACTTGGTCAGCCACAACCCCTTAGTTTTGACCTTCTGAAAAGTATATACCAAGCAGTATGGGGCCCAGCACTGACCCTTGAGGCACCCTGCTGGTAACAGGTCTGCTGATTGATGTGGAGTCATTCACTTTTATAGTGCATATCCAGTTTGTGAGGCAGTTGGTAACCCATCTTACAATAAAGGGGTTTACATTCAGTTTGGGATTGTGTTGAAAGCCTTTGCTAAGTCAAGGTATGCTGTGTGCACAGATTTGCCCACATCAATGGCCCTGGCTACATTTTCAAAAAATACCACAAGATTTAACAGGCAGGATCTGCCCTTGATGAAACCAAATTGGGTAGGATCTAGGATTTAGAGGTTAACTATGTCTTTATTTATAAGGTCCATAATGATATGGTCCATGGCCTTACAGATGAAGCTGGTCAGACTTATGGGTCTGTAATTCCCTGGGTCTGTTGCTAGGTCATCTTTGTGGAGGGAAATAACTGTTGCTGTTCCCCACTCCACAGGAACAAAGCCTGTGGTTGGACTATGATTGAAAATGTACTTAATGGTGATGCTGGTTCATGTTTTATCCTGTTTAGAAGACAGCATGGGATGCTGTCTGGTACCACAGATGCTGCGTTTTTTGCATTGAACAAGGCTTTGATGACCTGTTCTTGAGATATTGTAGGGTAGGAGATAGTTTACAGAAAGAGTTGTGATAGGAAATTTTTACTCAAACCTATCTGCTAACAGGTTTTCTATCTCTGTGGGGTCAGTGTGTGTGATACCGTTGGTCACTAGTTTTGCACATGCTTGGGCCGTACCTTTTAGGCTGTGTATGTAGCTGTAAAAGGCCTTATGGTTATCCTTAGCTGTGCTTGCTAAGTTTTTTGCAAAGAAGCCCTTAGAGGATTTGACAAGTTGTCTTATTTGCCTGTTGAGGCTGAGGAGAGTGCTTTACCAATTGTTGGCGTCTCAACTTAGTTTTCTTGGGCAGCAACTATTTGCTTTTATTGTAAAGTTTGTTGATGCTGGATGTCCACCATGATGGCTTGTTTTTACTTGGGGCTCTGACTTTGATTCTTTCTGGTACAGCTGAGTCTATAAACTTATGCAAATGACTGTTCAGGGCTGTAGAGTAAACTTCAGTGTACCCCTTCCAGCTGGGGATGGGAATCAGAATGTACTTATACTTTTACCTAGGAGGTTATAGTATGTCTTGGTGAAGTTTCCTTAGTCAGATTTTGCCCATTGTGAGTTCTGGTGTTAGTGTCAGCTCAAAGGTGGCTGATTTGTGGTCAAATGTAACTAACAAGGGTCTGACAGTTGGGGTATTGCATCTGCTTGATATGTTAGTGAGGATCAGATCTAGTATGTTTGTTCCTCTTGTTGTGGTATGAACAATTTGTTCAAGGGCATTTGAGTTAACAAATTCAAGAAACTTTTACGCTAGTGAGTTAAGGCTAGTGTAGGTTTCCCAGTTGATGGTGGGATAATTGAAATCCTCCATTACCAGAGTGTTTGGTAATATTTGGATTGTTTCCAGTATAGTCAAGTAGGCTTCATGTGTGTCAAGACCCATGCAGGGAGGATCTATAACTGGCTATGACATGAATGGGAGTCTTACCCACCATAATCTGAACTTGGAGTAACCATGAAGTTTTCCAGTTTAACTAGATGGGAGGTGAATTTATCTCTAATATAGACAGAAACCCTGCCTCCTTTGGTTCACACACAGTCATTTTGTGGTCTGAAGGTGTGGAAGGCATTGTAGCCTTGCAAGGGAACTCTCTGAGACATTGAACCAGGTTCCTGTGACTGTACAGACATCTACATCTTCCAGTAATGAAAGTGCTTCCAGGGTGGGCAGTTTTTGGTTTAAGCTCTAGCGTTTAGCAGCATGACCCTTATTTTGCTATGACTGGCAAATTTCACATTGGTAAGTTTGTTTTCGAGACATTGCCTAAAAAAGGCACTAAGGGGGAGGCAAGAGCCTTTGCCAGCAGCCAAAAGGCTAGAGGTGTCAGGTGTAAACCATCATAGGCAATGCAGCAAGGTTTTTCAACCATGGCTTTCCAGGCTGACAGGAACTGGATCCCCTTTGAATTACACAAAAAAACTAAGCCAATTATTGAAATCAATCATTTTTTGTTTGTACTGTGGCATCATTCTAGGTGACAGTAGTATGCTGCTGAAGGTTAGGGACATACCTGCCTGGGATACGTAGTCAGAGAGCTCAATCATGTTTCTCTTCATATAGTCCTATGAGGTACATCTCAGGTTGTTCATTCCAATGTGAGCTATGACAGAGTCATAATGGTACTTGTTGCTGACAGACCTGAGTGCATGCATGAGCTGATGATTCCTGGCACCAAACAGGCAGCTGACAGTGACTTTCTCCTTGTCCAACCTAGTGAGTGGGACATCTGTGTGTCTCACTGCTGAGCCTCTAATGATGAGAACATTTGTTTTTTGTGTTATGCTTTACAGGCTTGGTAGGTGAGACACTGGTGTTGCTTTGTGTCATGGGTGCTGTGGGAACTGTGTTAGTTGTAGCAGTCTTGTGTTTCAGAGGTCTCTGGTGTCTCGTTAGTTCTTTTTGAGAGAACCTCAGATTATGAAGATTTTTGTATTAGATGCATACTGTGTGCATGAGTAATGTTACTATGTGCATGTGTAGTGATGGGTGGGTTAACGACCTCTTCACTTACTGTTTTGAGTGCAACAGAGCAAGGATTCATGATTCTTGGTGTAGATACATCTCTCACACTCTGTACTAGAGTGAGTTATTAGTATAGGGTTGTCTGTGTACATGAGGCAATTGCCACACTGCCTCAAGAGACCCAAGTCAACAAGGTTGGCAGGAGAAACAAGGGTGGTCCAACTGTCTGTAATGCTATGTTGAATACATTACTAAGGGGGCTTTTCAGGATCGATCAAGAAAGTTATTCTCTGATCCCCGTGTCTGATAGAGGAAGACAGTAATCTCCAGACATTCCCCCCATAACCTCTAAAAGCTTCCTAACATACTTCCTCCTAATAAATACCCATGATACATAGGGACACCAATGGGATGAGTTGCACATCTAGTTTTAAAAAGGTGATATTGGCCATTAGCCTAGTATATACAGTGGATATTCAGCTTTCAAGCAGACGCCTGAAAGTTTTGGGCCAAAAGTGACTGGTATTTGGAACTGTTCCTAATTCCGTCCACCTTGACTAAAGCCTCAGTTTCAGCTGAAGAAAAGCAATCCCAAAGCATGTTACTGCCACCACTATGCTTCACCCTGGGGATGTGTTCTTTTGGTGATGTGAAGTGCTGTTTTTGTGCCAAACATACCTTTTGGAATTGTGGCCAAAAAGTTCAACCTTGGTCTCATCAGAACATAACACATTTTCCCACATGCTTTTGGGAGACTTGATGTATTGCTTTTCAAATTTTAGCTGGGTCTGGATGCTTTTTTGTGTAAGAAAAGGCTTCCGTCTTGCAACCCTACCCCATAGTCCAGACATATGGAGACTATGGAAGATTGTTGTTACATGTAGTACACAACCAGTACTTACCAGAAATTCCTGCAGCTCCTTCAGTGTTGCTGTATGGCAGCCTCCCTGACCAGTTTTCATCTTATTTTTCATCAGTTTTGGAGAGATGTCCAGTTCTTTGCAATGTCACTGTTGTCCCATATTTTCTCCACTTTTTGATGACTGTCTTCACTGTGATCCATGATATATCCAATGCTGTGGACATTTTTTTGTACCCTTCTCCTGACTAATACCTTTCAACAATGAGATCCCTTTGATACTTTGTAAGTTCTCTGCTAACCATGGCTTTTGCTGTAGCAGGCAACCGAGTAAATGTCAGGAAAATCCTACTAGGACAGCTGAACTTTATTTGGGGTTAATCAGAGTCTCTTTAATTGATGGCAGGTGTGTACCCAAGAAGACTAAATGTTGTAATTAAATCAAAAGGTGCTTCAACAAAGTATTAGTTTAAGGGTGTGCACACACAACAAAGTTGTAGTTTAAGGGTGTGCACACTTATGCAACCAGTGTATTGTACATTTTTTATTTTTTTATATTTTTCCCCTAACAGGTTTGTTTGTCAATTGAATTTTACAGGTTATGCCACATTAAAGGGAGGAAAAGTTTTGAAATGATTTATTGTGGTCTCATTTTTTATATCACAAAAAACTGGTATTTTAATAGGGGTGTGTACACTTTTTATATCCACTGTACTTGTGTAAAAAATGCAAGAGCTTTCCATCTTACTTAGCAGTCTTACATTTCTTGAATTCTTCTGTATATTTAGTATAGTACAGTAGTTTCCAATAGAAAAATATGAAACACTCCAAACTTTTTAACTGGGTCATTAAGCAAAAGGTATAGACAAAGATACAAGTCAAATCCTTTACCTGCCCGCAACTGACTATTAATTGCCATCAACTCCTCTTTTGAATGACTAGGTCTACCAGATCCATCTTAACATTCCCAGTCTCATTCTGACTCATATGAGGAGACTAAGGATGTTGGTCCAGCATTGTACTGCTGCCAGAGGGTGTATCCCAGCCTCCACTACTCCACAGCATCCTTGTGCTCTACAATACTTGCCATCAGTAGGTGATTATATGGTTCCACACATGAGTGAACGTCTGACCGAGAAGTATACCTCTTGCTAAGAGAAGTGTACCAGGCTCTTAATGCTGTTCTCCTTTTCCTCATGATTGGTGAGCTGGCACTGGCCATTCACTACCATCTTCTCCATCCAGTTACACCAGCACTCATGTTTCTATTTGGACATGGGTCATCCTGGTGTAGTCAAAGTTTATACTTGTGTGCCATGGAGCTGGAGGCAAGGGCCCAAATTTTGACAGAGGATGCTGGGAAGGGAACATCTCATCTTAGTAATAATTGGAAAAGATTGAGAGAGAGAGAGAGAACGAGAGAGAGAGAGAGAGAGAGAGAGGGATATTAGTGAAACTTAAAATGCAAGAATTATATATATTACATTGATATAAGATGTGAAGTTCAGAAGTAAGGTTGGGTAACTAAGGAAGTGATAATAAGGGGAGGTAAAGGGGTAACTTGGGGAAGGAGTAAAATGTAGAAGGTTCTTCCTTGGCTTGCAAAAAGAGGGAGAAGATAATAAAGTGGAAACATGGTAAAAACAGGTTAACAAAACATGCATGAAGAACCAACCTGAATAAAGAACTTGAAACACTAACGCTCCAGAGAATTAATTTGAATGTATGGAAACTGTTTCATGACTTTTCTTGACTGAAACCCATTTGATCCTGTATTATAACCTGATTTTTATCCAGCCAGAAAAACCTATGGAGATTAACACAAGACACTGATACTGAAGAGAAAACCTCACAGATGCACACTAAGGGTTTAAGTTATGGTTTGGTAGGTTAAATGTCAAGTTTTTTAACTTTTAATTTGTAAATTCTTGACATTTTGATTAGCTTATAAGTGAAAGAGATGAATCATACAAATGTAATATGATTTAGTGTTTTTTAATCCTATCTTCTTCTTCTTTCGGCTTTTCCCGGTTAGGGAATCGCCACAGCAGAACTCTGGTCCGCTAATGATTGGCAGTAGATTTTTACTGTGCCGAGGTGTCAGCCCGATGCCCAACCTTCAATGAATGCATGCCCATTCACGCATGTCTTTCAAATGCCACTCGACCGCGGGGAGGACATGCAGTCTTCACACAGAAGGCACTCTAGCCAAAAATTGAATGGGAGAACCTCTTGATGTGAGGCAACAACACTACCGCTGCACCACCGTGGCTATATATGGAGAGTATTTATTTAGGAAGAATATGGATGATTGGGGGAGGGGCATTTTTCAAGTGAGTTTATTGTGAAGTTTATAAGTCTAGTGGTAAGGGAGCCTGGTAGAATGTTGGCTTCATATAAATAATACTACATGGAAGAGAGCATTGGTTTGAATGCACAGATGTTCCGGGTCTGGGGAAAGACAGACGTGGCTACCATGATGAGGTGGTGGGATGTTAAGAAAGCTACTTGGAAATGGATTCTGTATGAGGTAGAGAGGGTTTAAACTTAAGACTAGTTGAAAAAGAAGATGTAGAAGGAGTTAAGAATGATGGAGTTAGGGAAAGAGTAAATATGAAGAAAAGGAGAGCAGGATAAAGAGAAGAAAGAGGAAACTAAAAAAAATAGAGCTTCAAGGTGGAATTGTGAGACATGGGGATGTATGATGGTTAGATGGAAATATAGGAAGATGGCTGCTTAGGACAATTCTGAAAGGAAGGAAGCAGAAATAAACAACACAAAGTGTGGTTAGCAGGAAGTTGAAAGGACCATCGAGAAAACATTGACTGCATAAATATTAAATGAATCTAGTCAGCCATAAAATTAAAAGGAGGGAGATCAGTGAACTAGCAGACAATAAAAGGA
Source organism: Protopterus annectens (assembly GCF_019279795.1). Lineage (NCBI taxonomy): Eukaryota > Metazoa > Chordata > Ceratodontiformes > Protopteridae > Protopterus > Protopterus annectens. The sequence continues at coordinate 1,469,400,433 of NC_056741.1, read as the reverse complement.
ATATAGGAGTGGTGGTGAAAGAAATAAAAAGGCAGAATTAGAAGTGTGAAAAGGGAGAGGTGATATTTGTCAGCCATAAAAGACAAGGGAGGGGAATGGTTCATTATAAGCTGAAAATTGACTGAGCCTGTTAGTCAATGTGCATTATAAAAACAGTGGGAAAAAGTTGCTTACAGTAACACACTTCTCCATGAAATGGGATTCTTCAAGCCTTAAACTCCCTGAGATTTGATTCAATGATAGTGTCAGCATTTCCACTGACAGCACTATTAGGGAATCATGCTGGAACTAAATGCCATTTCTGGATGTTTGCCCCCTTCCCCCCTTTTAGTACAATCCTGGAGTGGATTATATTAGTTAGGCATGGTGAGGGGCCCAGCATCCAGCACTGGGGGGGGGGGGGGTCAGTACTTGCCCCCTGTAAAAAAAAAAAAAAAAACACTGAAATTAATGTTTTGGGGAAATATTTTAGGATGGGTTGTCTTTTGTGGAGAAAAGGCTTGACAGATTGCGATTCACCAACATATAGTCGAATCATTGCTTACTCAGTTGCAAGAATATTGATCTGTGATGATGTTGTACAAATAAACATGTGGAAGGAAATGGATAAAGAATATTAAATACAGGCATTTTTTCAACCTCAGCTATAGACTAAGCAAACTCTTTCTCAATGTGTTTATCTGCATACTCTATGGTATATATATATATATATATATATATATATATATATATATATATATATATATATTCCTGCTTCTTATCCTAACCTTCTTACCTTTACTTTCCTCACATTCTTCCTTACCTAGCAGCTTACCTGCGTACTCTGTCATTCCACTTTCTTCTGTTGCCATTATTGTTTTTGAGAAACCTTTGTAAGGCTATTATTATTTTTTATTTCTTAACCATTTTCACAATCAATACCCTGACAGTTTTAACACCAAACTTTGTTATCTCTAAAATTAACTTCTTACGTCTTTCTTCTCTAGACATCAGTTGCTGCCAATCCACCATTCTACCATATATACATATGTAACCATTCTCTCAGAAGAAAACTGTTAGTTTACCTAATTTGTCCAGTTGTTGTACACAACACAGCACAACTTCCCCTACAATTTTCTTCCACTTACCCCAGATGTAGTTTTGCCCACCTTGAATGCCTCAGTGGATTTGCTTTGCATCACGCACTCTAGGGGTGTATTCAGACCATCCACATTACTTTCTGTGAAATTGTGCATCTAAACTGAAGTTTGATATTCTTATTTGGACATTGTGCACTTCTTAAAACACCCTATCCTTAGTTTAGAGCTCTACTCCTTAACAAGTGCTTTGAATAATTTTGTGGACACAAATAATTTCCTCACTTGTCCTTCTTCCCCTGAAGAAAGGTAAATATCCAGCCTAACTTTGTTGTATTTTTATCCCATTCAGATAAATCAGCAATTTTACTGCTTCTTCCATTGCCTTTCCCAAGGTACTGCCTCACATTCACTATCGCAATGATATGAAAAAGTCTGTAAACGCACTCTGTTCCCAAACATTGTATGCATCTCCCTGTCTCATCTGATTGTATACATTCCTAGGAAGTTAGGTATTTACTAAGCATGTAGTCAAAGAGGCCAATTGCCTAAAAGCACTACTTACACAAATGAAGGCTGAGGGGAAACCCTGGCTACAAAAGGTAGTTCTTTAACAGATTACAATTTCAGTCCTCTATGCTAGCAACCAGACTTGCTCTTACATCCCTTTCATCCTTCTCCTATGTCAGCCTTACATGGTTAATCTCAATAACAGTCTTTTGGCCCACTCATTTCCAGTTTTATGCATCCTTTTATTATTACCCACCTTCATTTTATGCTCATAAAACCCCTAGTAACTCTTCAGGATGGCAAATTCATTTTTCACATATAAAAGTCTCAGACTCTCCCAAATATATATATTTTGCTTTTTTTTAATTTAATATGTATGCATAGTTAATAAATTAATTATATTTCCTCATTACATACATATATAAATCTGTATACCTATGTCCTCCCTCAAGCTTTTGAGAATCTATTTTACCTTATCATTTTATATTAATGTTTCTATTACTTAGTTGTTCAGCATAGCCCTTCTTAATTTTAATCATCAAGAGTCTTCTTCTAAGGTTACCTATATTACACTGAATTTCCTTACCTTAGAGAAATGCAAATACTCATTACAAGTACACTAGAAAAATCTCTCACGCATTCTCTCTCCACAACCCCACATCTGATGTCTCTCTCTTTCCTCCATCTCCTTTTATACACTTTTCCTTCTTTCACTAACTTCCTAGAAAGTTAACATGTTTCATTATGTTGAATACATACATGTCACTATACCTATATGTAGTTAAGTCAGTCAGCTTATGGAAACTGTTCTACAGGTTTATCAATAAAGAAGAAAGTATTTCTAAGGATTAAAATATTTTGCAATATCATATGACTACCGTATATAACAATTATTAAAATGCTGTATATCAAATTAACAGTACAAAGGCATTTAAACTCTACTATGAAGCAAGTAGTAATTATGCCTGAGAAGTAGATCACTTTGCAACATTTTAATAAAATAAATAACTGTATATTGATGAAATGAGTTAATTTAACAGAGTAAATATCCTAACACTTGAATAATTTGCCTTATACTTAAATGGCCCTTTAGATGTGATGATTTAATTGTGTAATTACTTATAAAGGCTACAAAAGATTACAATAAAAGTTAGCAGACAGCTTGGGGTCATACATAAACACTGTGTCTGAGTAATTTACATGGCATTGCAGTGCTGCCTTCACTTTTAAAATCTCAGCAGATCGGCAGCTGATGATGCCCATCAACATCCAGCCTATTCCTGATAATTTCTGCCTTTTTACAATGACCCAGATGAGCTTCCCTTAGGCCTTATCTTATTGTTACTATTTTTATCAGGTTCCACTGCAATTTACATCAGACAAGACTTGGGTTGCAAATAATCTTCTGGCCTAAAGAATGAGTGTCCACTCTGAAACAGATATTAGATTAACCATTTATTGATCTGACTCTAGCAAAGACTGACTCTCACTATGTGAAGTAAAGATTGTGATAATGGATTTTTTCAGCAAAATAGTATTAGTTACAAAAATCAAATGTTCCTGTGCTCACCGTACTGCACAGAAATCCACATGCCAGACTATAAAAGACCCCTATCGAACAGTGATTTGAATTATTGATTGTAATATGCTAACATTTTCAAACAAAAATGTAATCTTGTTATAGTATAGGTATAGCTCTTTACTTTGGTGCTTGGTGTAGTAAATGATAGATATCTTACAAGGAAGAAAGAGAAATAAAAACGCTAACAAAAATAAACTAAAAAATACATGCAGAAGGGGAAATACAGCTTAATTTTCTTTTCTTGCGCTGATATTTTTCATCTATTTATTCAAAATCCATCCACAACCCATTTTCCCATTTTTGCACATGGGGGTTATGGTGTCACCTCAACAGTGGTAATCATCTTTATAACAAAAAAAAAACAGATGTGAAATAGAAAAAGTTATGAGATCAAGCATATTTCTACATGTAAATGCAAGCACAGGCGATCACAAAAACACTGGTGTATGTATATATATATATATATATATATATATATATATATATATATATATATATATATATATATATATATATATATATATATATATATTTTTTTTTTTATATATATCAAATTTAGATTTATTTCAGGAAACAGAACTATGGCCTACTTGGTTGCTTTCAGTAAATTAGCAAGCTATTTACAGTATCCTAAAGGTACATTTCACCTTTTGTTTTACATATATATATATATATATATATATATATATATATATATATATATATATATATTTGTAAAATGTTACAGTTAACACTCTGTCAGTATAAAAAAAGCAGTGGCTTTTGACATACACAGATGGGTTATGAGAACTTTACAACCCATATGCTTTCCTATTAGCCAGAATGGGTCTTTGAGCAGCAGAATACTGGAAATGTTTCAAGACTGTACCCAGGACATACTTTTGCATACTGCCATCTTGTGGTTTCTTTAGCTGCTACAAGGAGCATGATCAGTCATCATCATCATGAAGTGTCTAACAGCTAGTTGTTGTGTCTTTCGGCTTTTCCCGGTTAGAGGTCACCACAGCGGAACTCCGGTCCGCTAATGATTGGCAGTTGATTTTTACGTGCTGAGTTGCCAGCCCTAATGCACAACCTTCAGTGAAGGTACGCCCATTCACACGTCTCCACGCAGAAGACGCTCTAGCTGAGAGACGAACCGGTCAGCATCTTACTGTGAGGCACTTTACTAAATAGGAAGACCACTTCACAACCAAACACTCCCTCTCTATAGCTAAATACATTTCCAACATTGCTTAACTTTTCATGGATACAGCACACGGCATGGTCCTCACTTTGTCACTTTGAATATTTTGTGACAACATTGGCAGTAGCTGATGGATCTGTATTCAGGGTAAATTTCTTAGTAAAATGAGGATAGCTGGTTAAGAACATATTCTTCTTTTCAGTTTCTTAAAAACACTGTCTGCCACCAGAGACCATTCCACCTTAATAAGAGATTTTCCCTTTGTCAGATCTGGCAAAGAGCAGACAATAGTTACCAAAGTAGATATACATTTTCTGTAATACCTAGCTAGCCCATGAAAAGCCTTCACCTGTTTTTGGTGGAGAGTATAGGACAGTTTTTATGGCATCTGTTTTGTTCTATAGTTTTACTACCTCCTTCATATAAGTAATAACAAATATTTGGCTTTTACCATGACCAGTTTACTTTTGTTTAGTGCTCACAGTCAAGCCCGTATAATTATAGGTTCTAATACAATCTACACTGCTGATAAATGAGATCCCAGTTCTATTAATGCACAACCCTAGCTTCTAGGAATGCAGCAGGTGGCTGAAAGAAAAATGTAGGCCAAATGGTAGTACTAAGGACTAAAAGAGACAATCAAGAGTTAAAAAATATGCCAATTTTTTCTTTAGCAGAGGGTGAATTGTAGTTTGTCAGCACTCCTTTGACAAGGCTAGTATTGTCAAGTGTCTGGCCTTTCCTGGTTTCTCTAGCAAATCATCAGTTATGGCGAATACATTTCAAACTATGAAATGATGTTCACTTTCCTAAAATCATTCAATAATATGATAATTCTGTGTTTATATTACTTCAAGTTTTCAGAAACTAGAAATGCCTATGGTGGTGACCATATGATCGAGTTTCTGAAAACTTGAAATAAAAAAAAAAAGAAACAAACAAAGTTGCATTTTTGCCCCCTGCAATCCATGCGGGGGGCCGTGCAACCCCAATACATTTATATATGCCAGCACTGAGATCACACTACAGTGGGGAAAAGCAGTTGTATGTAGATGATAGTACAGTGGGGATCAGGGAATTTACCCTTTTCCCCACTGTAGTGTGATCTCGTAGTTGGTATATACAATGTGCAGGTTGTGTGGGGTGCAGGGGGGCTTCCCTCTGTAAAAACATAGCTTTATTTTTATTCTGAGTTTTTGAAATCTCAGTCATATAGTCTTGACCATAAGAATTTTGAGTTTTCAAACATTTGATGAAGTAATAAAAACCCAATAATTCCATAAAGTTTAGGATCTAGCACTACTGACTTGTTCCATTTACTTTATGGCTCTTCTATTGCTTCTAATTAGACTATCTTTTGAACTTTTCCTTTTACCAATTGTTTATGTAACTCAGGTATTTTAAAGGTTTTCAATGTTATCTTCACTCCAGGTGTTGCCTTTATGTTCTGTTCTGTCAGTTTAATTCTGCCAGATATGTCTGAGAACACTCCTGCATTTCTAATAAAATATATTTAATAACATTTTAAATGAACATTATACTAAATTCCACTTTTTTAATTGTGATAAAGATTCCTAAACCACAGATACAGATTTTCTGCTCTCTCTGAATTTCAACTTACAAGCTGACCACAGAATTATCACTACTTTCCATGACTTCCATACATTAATGTGATAGATTTGCTTTGTCTTTCTCTCCTAGCTGTCTAACTTTATAGCTCACTGCATTTACTCTTTCAGTTAACTCATATGTGCGCTGTCACTCAGCCCTTGGTTAAATCTCTAAATCAGGTACTTTCTTATAAAACTCATTTGATCTCTAAATCTTTTTGCACATGCTTTTACTATGGGCATAACACGTCTGTATTGTAAGTATTTAATGCTATATCATACTTCTAAATGGTATTTGTTCTTCATTTCAAGTATCTTTAGTAATGTCAGTCAAACCTGTGGGACACATGACATACACAAGTTAAAATGGGGGGGGGGGTGAATCCAGTTGACACTTGAGGAATCTGTCTTATCACAAACAGAAAGTAGTGTAACATTTGGTCCCAATTTTTGTCATATTCATCAATTACTTTCCTCAGCATGGATATCAGTGTTTTATTGAAGCTCTGTTCTAGATCATATATCTGCCGATGGCTTAATGACGATTTCTGATACTTACCTTTAAAGTGTTCATTCAACTTATGCAATACCCTAGACATAAAGGAAATGTCTTGGTTTGTAAGTAGCACTTTGGATATACCCATTCAAGAGAATAACAGTACTAGCTCTCTGGCAAAAGTCTTACACTAGTTTTATATAATGGTATAGCTTCTGAAAACATTGCAGCATAGTCCATCACTACTAGTGGGTACTAATACCCACAGCTAGGCTTTCACTAGTGACACTATAATGTTTAAATAGATGCATTAAAAAGGCAACACTATAAAAGCCATTAAAAACAATGGGTTCTTAAATCTGTGTTAGAGTGCAATTTACTGACAAGAAGCATGAGACTTTCTATGTCTTTCATTATATCTAGCTAGTAAAATCTCGCCAACACCATTGTCTTAGTTGTGTCTGCTGGCAGGTGAGCCTCTAACATGAGACTATGGACTAGTTTCCTTATCTTTACCTACTCTACATAAATGTCATTTGTAACTCAAAATAGGGGTAAGAGGTAAAAAGAGCATATTGTTCACCGTCTTCCCTTATACCCTTAGTTATATTCTCACTCTCGTTCTTTTATTATACTGAAACCATCATCATCATTGCCCATTTTTGAAGATTATGTGACTTAGCAGTAATTCTACTAATTCAGGATTACTATTTCACTAATCAGGCTTGAGGTGGAAAGTGTAGCTTTTTCTTCTAATAACACTGCCATTGCAGCTTCTCTTATGCATTCCTGCTGAAAGGGTTGTTATTGAGAAATATTTGCTTCTGCTTTAAGTTTTCTATTATATAAGTGATCCTCTTGAGGATTCCCTTTTATTCAGCTTTCTATTCCACTTGAGATGAAATGGGTTACTTTTAGTACTTACTACCATTTCTTTGGTCTATGGATCAAAAAATGCTAAGATCACTCAAATTTGCTGATTTCCCTTAAGAAGTACTATTCATTTGTGCGATGCTGCCTTAAACTATATACAAATTCATTTAGCAGGGTTTGAGACAGTATATCAATGACAAGAGAGAAAAAAAGACCATTTCAGCAACCTAAATACTTGCAAGTAAATATGCACAAAGTTCATCTAAATCTTAGGAAGGAAAGTAATACCATTAAGAATTATATAATTCGTATTATAATACATTTGGACTATATTCTGTCAACAATGTAAGTCAATATTCAAGCACAAAATATACTTTATGTACCGTTTCATTTAATTTTTAACTCTGCATTTATAACTATAAGTTGGAATGCATATAAAATAACAAAAAAATAAATAGTTTATATACTACCATTTAACACAGAAATAATTAATGAACCGTCACTGTAAATGCCATGAAATAAATGCAGTACACCTTAAAATTTCTCAAAGAACACACACATTATATATATATATATATATATATATATATATATATATATATATATATATGTGTGTGTGTGTGTGTGTGTGTGTGTATATATATATATATATATATATATATATATATATATATATATATACGGTTATATAATCAGTTTTTTAAATTACTCTGTTTACTACAAAAGGTTGCACTATGTATTAAAATATTTGATAATATCGACAATTGTGAGGGTGGCTGTAGTGGTGCAGCAGTCAGCACTGTCACCTTACAGCAAGAGGTTTTCTGGTTCAATTCTCAGCTGGGGTGTCTTCTGTGTGGAGTCTGCATGTCCTCCCTGCAGTCATGTGAGTTTCCTCTGGATGCTCTGGTTTCCTCCCACATTCCAAAGATATGCAGTAGGTGGATTAGGCACTCCAAATTGGATGTAGTTAAGAGTGTGTGTGCAAGTGAGTGGTGAGAATGAGCTACCATGGCAGAGCTAGCCTCCTGGTGGTGTAAACCATGGCTCAAGTTGATTGTCCCTGAGCAAGTGACACCCCGACCCCATGAGCAAAATGGGAAAAGGAGTTGAGGATGGATCAGCAATTGTAGCTTATAATTGTATTTATCATATTATATCATCAGAATCATAATATATATTTTGATAACAATTAACATCTTTGAGATTAGCAGAACAGTTAAAGTTTTCAACAAAAGACATGATCAGAAACAAAAGTAAATAATTTTATCTGGATGTTTCTGACTTTGTATATGATAATAATGTGCACATACAAAACATGCTATCAAATTTCACCATGAAGATGTAAAATATTAAATAACAGAAGAGGTTACAAAACTCTATTCATATTTCATGGTTGAACTTCTTTTTTATTTCTAGAGTGAAGTTTGATGACATCTGCAGCAATAGTTAGTATAATATTAAGCTAATTGTGGGTTATGAAAATAGTTTGTAGGTTAGAATGAGTTAATTACTTAGTTATGTAGGTAATTGTGGAATAGCGGAATCCATGAAAAAGTTTTTTTTTTTTTAATTGTATTAAGGTTGCATTAAATTTAATTTTTATTTAAAGTTAAAATAAGTTTTTATAAAGAAGAAAAATTGGAATTTGTATGCTGAAATTCTAGTTTATAAGTGTTTTTATTATTAACAAAACTCAGTTTTAAGTGTACTCTAGCTATTTACAACTAATTATACTTCTTAAATATTTAACATATGATAAATGTAAATGTTATTTCAACTAATATTAATGGTCTTAAGAGCAGCAATAAGAGAAAATCATTTGTGAAGTGTTTTTTATAACCAAATAAAGTAACATTGTTTGCCATCAGGGGACTAATTTAATTGAAAAAGATAATTTTTGTAAATAATACAAACAATAAATTACCATCAGCATTTTCATTTGAAAAAAAGAAGAGGTATGCAATCGTTCTATTTTATGGAGGAAATCTTCTGTTATGCCCAAAACTATTAATAAGGTTAATGACTCCATCAAATCATAATGCTTCTATTTAATAGAGGAAATCTTCTGTTATGCCTAAAATTATTAATAAGGTTAATGATTCCAAAGGAACATATTCTGTTATTAGTTTTAATACTAGGGTATATACTTTATCAAATTTCCTGGTACTGGAAGTAATACAGGCAGAGAGCATTTAGAAATTTTACAAAGTTACTGGAAGGGTAGTTTGATTATGGAGAGGATTTTAATTGTTTTTATGACACAAATGATTCTAGTCTGAATAAAAAAGAATATCAGAATGTTATCTACAGCAACATCACTTAAATTGCATTAATAATAATACATTAAAAGATATTATAGTTAAAGTAGATTCTAACTGACTTGTTTTAGTCATTATTCTTATATTTATTTATGCAAACACACTGATAGAATTTATGTTTCACAAGACTTAAATGAAAAAGTTCACAATTTTAACACCTTTGTTCTTCATTGAATCAGAATGCTTCACCTATAATTTTAGGAATGGACTCAAAAATCTAATCTTATATATAAAATACCTTCACATACAATTAAATTAAAAGTTTTTAATCCACATTTGATCAAGCAACTTCAAGTATTTTATCTTATAATGATATTGACCTGGTTAGCAGAATTATTCAATTAGATTAATTAAACTTACATATAAAAGAAAAGATGAGTAAGTTGTATAATAAAATGAAAGAATGGAATACAGTTATATTAAACATACAAGCTAGGTTACATGAAGCTAAAATAAAACAGAATAAAAAATGTAAACGATTTAGAAGACAATTAGTATAAGGATACTAGGAAATGTTGAAACATAAAACTGAGATAGCATTGGAAAGTTAGATTATATAGTTATATTAAGTCACCAAAAAGTACAAAGACTGGCAAATAGAAGTAAAATATTAAACAGTAGAGCTCCACTTGATACCTTACTTAATACATCAGCAAACATACTTCTGATGATGAAAAGTTATCAATATAAAAAATTATGAATATTTATATAAGGTAAAATTGAACCATTAAATTTGAATTGATAGTTAAATATCTAAAACTAACATTCAAAATTAAATAATAGTCAAATTTTAATGTTAAGTAGACCAATCTGAATATCTGAAATTATTGAGGCTAATAATACATGAAAAATGGAAAAGCACTTGATATGGATGAGATAATTTCTGAAATGTATGAACTTTTCTCTCCTGATATAACATCATTAATAAGTGACGCTTTTTTTTCTGTGTATTTAAAAATATATTATTCTACCTGCTAGTCTTGATATAGAGAGATTGATGCTGCTGATTGGACTTATTTGTTTAAAACATAACGTTTTTATCTTTCCAGATGAATTTATAATTTAAATAAAAATATAGAGTTATTTAAAAGCTTATATTAAGATAGGTGCCTCTGTTTAAATGATCAATTCAGCTGGAAAGTTAAAAACTTTTTGTGTTTTAAACAAATAAGTCCAATGAGCATCATCAATCTCTTTATATCAAGACTAAGCAAATATGTTTTTATTATTATTTGTAAAATCTATAATAGTAATTGCTCTTTCAATGTTATAACCTGTTGTCCTCTTTTACCACTCATGTTTGTTATTAAAATTGAACCTTCTGCAAATAGTATCACAACAAATCATTTAATAGAAGGTTTTGAAATTTATACAAATTTTACTTCTTGCTGATGACATTGTATTAACTATAGGTGATATTAACTCCACTGTCTCTGAAATGAACAAAGAAATACATTTGTTTCGGCTGATCACTTTTTTAAAATTTAATGTAAATAAAGCTGAATCTGTACTAATGAATCAGTGTTGAGTAAAAAGTAAAGATTTAATTGGGATCAACTGGAATTGAAATACTTGGCTATTTTAACTAATCCACACTAAGTTAATTAATAATAATAACCAGGTCTATATCATAACATCGAAGTTCTCTAACATCGAATGTTATAATATCGAACCCTAAACACCGAAGTCTGAAAACATTGAACAATCAGAATAGCAAAGTTTTTCTCAGGGAAAAAATGTACTATTCCGAGAAACATACACACAACACAAACACACACAAAAAACAGCAATCCGTACACATACACTTAAAATCCTACACCTAAACTAAACTTTACATACAGTACTAGCTATCCACTTACCTTAACCCAACCCTAATGCTAAGGTCCATCACTATCGCACACTAACCTCACCCGTGCCCTAACTCACCTAACCCACCCCTAACCTACGCATAATCGCACACTTACCTGAACCCGACCCATAATGTTCCAACATATCAAACACTCAATACAGCGAAGCCACAGCAATGGCCCACCAAATTCTTTCCCTGGGAAAGAATTCAGTGTCCTGCACCTTCACTGTTTTCAGCATTCAACAATATAGGTTCGATATTATAACATTCGATGTTAGAGAACTTTGATGTTATAATATAGACACATAATAACCATTCTAATGTATTGGTTTCTAAAACCAGAAGACCTTGAATGCTCCACCCATTATGCAAATATGGGTTTAGAAGCTCCTTTCAGTCTTATTTTACCTGCTCATAGTAGTGAGTACTAGAATAAATCATATTAGTAAGACCACTTACTTTAAATGATAACATTTCAGTTACCACTCCTTTCACATCTTCCCACTAACTAGTTGTACTGCAATACCTAAAGCATCAATTCCCATTCCCACCTTACTTTTAAAAATCTACAACATATGGGATGAGACTGCCGATTTCTTAGGTGCCTGGGAACTGCTTCTCAGAAACCACCTTGAAATCAGTGGTATTCTTTTTCTCCAATGAGAAAAAGGAGATATTGATTGCTAGCTTTCTTAGAGAATAATAATCTCCAGAAAAATCACAACTTGCTTCCCACATACCATAATTACAAATCACCAAAACCACATACCTGCTCATCTAAGGTCTCAAAGGTCTGCGTAGTTACACAAACTGACAATGTATTTATTAATGTGGAAAAAAGCCAGGGTTACAGTAAATTGTTTCCCCTAAATATGAGTCTAACCTTGTAGTGATCCATAGGATTGAATGACCTTAGATGCTGCACCCTGGAAGAGACTCAGAGAGAGAGAGAGAGAGAGAGACAGCTGAGATCTCCTTTCATGTCTACAAGGAAGAAATGTCACATGTGCTAAGCTGGATTCTATCATTAACAAAAATTATATGTTTAAGATAAAATTAGATTTAATTAAAGTGAACACAAAGCATAAAGTGAGAATGTATGAGAATGTGAAGTAGCAGAAATGGTGATAGAAATTAAAGCTGTAAGGGGCAATGGAAGTATAGTACAGCTGAAATTATCTTCTTGTGTAATGCATGAGGTTGTATGTATGAGAAGTGTCCAAAAATGTAGTCATTTTTGCAGAAGTGGTACTTGAAAGAATCATTTTGCAAATCTCTGCAAAATGAATTGTTTATTACTAAGGGTAAAATGGAAAGAAGTGATGCTGTGAATACATAGAGGTATAGAGCAAAGAGATAATCCATTTGACTGTTGGCAAGATTAACATGGAATTAATAAAAAGGGCCAGATTTCAAAATAACTGCTCTTACTCTTAAGTGACTTACTCTGGTGTAAGCCTGCCCCAATTCCAAAAGACTTGTTTTCAGTGTAACTAACTAATTTTGGTGTAAGACCTATCTATTAACTATCTATTAACAATCTTACACTAGTGGCCAGATTTACAAAAAAATGTATAATAGTACTGAGTGAAAATGTTAATTCTTCAAGCATTTTGGGTCATGCGCCTTATAATAAATTAGTCACAGTAAGCAAGCACACAATAATTGTGTGCAGGAGCAGTTGCACGTAAGTAGAACAATTCATTGACATTGACACCTTCAGATTCCAAATCCTCAACTGAGATTACAGTTCCTGTTATTTTTGAGATCTTAGAAAGTATAGAATTTACAAAAAAATGCTAAATACAGAAGTTCTTCATTAGACAATTGTCCTCCTACGGTGTGATTTCATAGTATTAGAAGCCTAACAGGAGACATAGAATTTATATTGCAAATTTCTGACAGAAAATAGTATTTTATATTTTTAAAATTAGCAGTATAATATAAAAAGAGTGGTATATCACTAACAGTGAAAAACGACCCAATACACTATGGAGTGAATTGTCTGTCTGTTCAAAGGCTTTCTAGTGATGCATGGCAAGACTGGATATCATACTGCTGTTTTGTGACATTGTACAAGTAATGCAAATTATTCATATCCTATTTCTCAACATTTCAGAATCATGGTAGTACTCTACAAACATTTCTATGTTAGATGGCAACTGCTAGTGGTAAAAAAATGTGTATCATAATGCTGTGTATAAGTTGGCAATATTTGTTGATTATTAGGTCTTACTTTGGATGATTAATTACTTAGATGTTACTTTGGAAGATTACTTACTTAGATCTTATTTTGGAAAAAGATTTAAATAACAAAAGGTTTATTTCTAAAATATATAGTAAACCCACCTACTCCAATAATTTTTTACATTTTACTAGTTCCCATCCTATTTCACAGACAAAATCATTAGTAAAGGGGCAGTTTGTTTAAGTAGCTCATATGGTATCACTGTTTGATGATTTTTAAGTGAATGTGATACTCTGAAACCTGTTTCTTCAGAGTGATTACCCTAAGGGCTTTGTAGATAATTTTATGTATGAAGTAATTCAAAAAACAAACAATACATATGTTTACCTATTTTAAATTCATCAAGTGATGAAGTAATACTTGAAGTGGATCAAAAATAGATTGAGATGAAAATGGGCATTATAATATTATTATTAATAATAATAAAAATAATAATTTTAGATTATTTTTCATTACTACCTTTAACACAGATAGCTATCTGGCTAGATATGCAGTAATTAAGAAATGGACTATTTTAAGATATAAGTATTAGAGATAAGATAGGTGATAAACCTATTATTACCTAAAATAAAGGCTCGAACTTTAAGAACATATTAGAACAATCTGGCAGAACCAGTAGTGAAAGCACATATATGGGAAAATGCGGTAGTTGTAATTTGTGTAAGTATATTAATGTAAGAGAATTTTTTTAAATTAACAGACATCATTTTTGGATAAGAAATAAATGTAATTATAATAGTAAGGGTATTGTTTATGCAGCCCTTTGTCAACGATGCCCCCCATTTTATATAGGAAAATCAGAGAGACGATTAAATGACAGAATGTATGAACACCAGTATGAAATACAAAAAAATCAAAATAACTAATGCATTATATCAACACATCCTGAGTGAACCAGGGCATTATTTTAAATGTATTGTGAATGAGCAAGTTGAACCTAATATTAGGGGTGGATCATGGCCTTTACATATAGAGAAACATGAATTATTTTGGATTTTTTATTTTAATGCAGTGGGATGGCCGGGTTTGAATGAAGTAGCCTCTATAGGCTGTCTCTTAAAGCTCAAAGACCAAACTAGATGACGAATCTTTAATGGTGTGTGTTTATTTGGCATTTTAACCTTTCAGAGTTCTGCATTGTCTTAATTTTGCCTGACTGAATTATTGTTTGCCTGACTGAATTATTTTATATATTTTCTGACATTTTTTATGTTTCTCATCTGTCCTGAAACTTTCCCCCTCCCCCCACCATATTCTTGTAACATTGTTATAGTTGGTAGCTTTGCAGTTGCCCGCCCCACTGTAAATTTGATCTGGGACACCCCTCCCAGTCTGGGGTTCACTCTACTTAATACAGAGAGAACATCTGAGAAAGCCAACCCACTTAGGTTCTTAACCTTGAATTTTTCTTCTGCTCCTCCTTCCTTTCTCCTTACACTTTATTAAAAAAATTGCACTTTATTTTGTTTTTACCTCTTCTTAAAAGTACTCAATTTTATGCTGCATTTATTACTGCTTGGTAGAAGCCTGATTAAATTGTAACTGTTATTCTAAGGCTTTTGGTTTAAGCACTTGGGCTTCAAACCAGTTGTTTTACATTAAGAAGGTTTGTGGCCTGCATTGTTGTGGCAAGACAGGTAGCTTACATCCTCCTAAGTTGGGAATTGCTGAATGAAGGCTCAGTGTCTGTTATTCTAAAAGTGTATTAGTTCTGGTTTAAGCATTTGGGCTTTAGGCCAGTTATTTTACATTAAGGTTTGTGGTCTGCACTCTTGTGTGAAGAGAGGTTAGATTCTGCCCTTCTGAGCTGGGAATTTCTGGTTAAAGGATTATTGTGTCTGCTTCTTTGAACTGCTTCTTTCTGAAATTGATGTGCCTTGTTTGCTGTAACATAGACTAGATTCAGGCATGCTGAACCTAGCTTTGTTTGCATAACTTGAGCACTACTTCAGGCCATCTTTTTGAAGAAGGTTCCCCTGCACCCTAGTGGAAGGAGTGTGCATTTAGAACTTGTCTGATTGAAGACTGCTGGAACAGGGCTCAGTTTTGAGCTTTTTTACTGGTTAATTTGGTAATTTGTTTAAATCAGTTTTTTCATTTCCTATTGTTATATATATAAAACATTGCACTGTATTCATCTGCTTTTACTGTATTTGTGTTTCTTCCTACTTTATTGCATTTATTCTGCTGCATTTATTACTGCTTGTTAGTATCATGATTAAATTGTCACTGTTATTCTAAGCCTTTGGTTGAAGCACTTAGACTTCAGATCAGTTGTTCTACATTAAGAAGTTTTGTGGTCTGCACTGTTGTGGCAGGACAGGTAGCTTACATCCTTCTAAGTTGGGAGTTGCTGATTGAAGGCTTAGTGCCTGTTTTTCTAAAAGTATATTAGTTCTGGTTTAAGCACTTGGGCTTTGGGCCAGTTATTTTACATTAAGAAGGTGTGGTCTGCACTCTTGTGGGAGGAGAGGGTAGATTATGTCCTTCTGAGCGGGGAGTTTCTGGTTAAAGGCTTATTTTGCCTGCTTATTTGAACTGTTTCTTTCTGAAATTGGCATGCCTTGTTTGCTGTAGCATAGACTAAATCCAGAATTGCTGAATCGAGCTTTGTTTGTATAACTTGAGCACTAATCCAGACCATCTTTATTTGAAGAAGGTTCCCCTGCATCCTAGTGGCAGGAGTGTGCAATTAGAACTTGTCTGATCAAAGATTGCTGGAACAGGGCTCAGTTTTTAGCTTTTTATTGGTAAATTGGTTAATTTGTTTAAATCCGTTTGCTCATTTGCTACTGTTATATTAAAAAACAAAACAAAAAAAAAACAAAAAAAAAAAAAGAAAAACACTATGTATCACCGCTTAGCTAGGGTTAAACTATTCCTGGCACCATAAAGTCTGTACTTCAAATTTTCCCTTACAACTAGCCAGTGTTTTAGTTTTTTCACTCAAATCTGTTTCTTTGAGCTCAGCACTTATTCAGAACTTGTTGTAAGCACTAAACAAGCTACAAATTACTACAGCACTCAACTTTCCTCACTTGTCAAAAAGTACCAGTTTTTAGTACTTAATAAATAAGCACCTATCCAGGCATGTTTAAGGGTCAGGTCCCAGTGTTTTTTCCTGTCTACCTGATGAATCTGGGCATCTTGGGGCAATGCAGCAATTGCCTCATGTACACAGACAATCCGCTCCTCCTACCACCCAAAACTACAACCTGTGAGAGATGCACTTATATAGCCAAACTGGAAGCAAAGCTCTCTTCACATAAGACTGGACTACACAGTCAAGAGGAGAAGGTAAACTCTTGCACCACACCACACTCATCACATAGTCCCTCAAAACCTACACCACCAAAGCACACACATAGCAACACAAAACACACACCTACATTTGTGGAGGCTCTCAATAAAAACCTTTTCAAACAACAGAGACCTCCTAAGCAAAAATGCAAGCAACCTCCACCCCCCCCAACACAACCCAAATGACACATAGCCCACAAAGTCAGTGTGACACTCAACCACAGCCCATAAGGCATAACAGCGAACCCAACACTCTAGTCATACGTGACTCAATAGTCAGGCACACTGATGTTCCACTCACCAGGCTAAACAAGGAGAACGTTACTGTCACCTGCCTGGTGGGTGCCAGGATCTGCCACATACTGCATGCACTCAGGTCACTCCACAAGTACAAATATGACTGTCATTGCATTGTTGGTGTGAATGACCTGAGACGTACCTCCCTGGACTACATGAAAAGAGACATGGAGGAGCTCTCCATTCTTTTAGCCCAGGCAGGTATGACCCTAGCCCTGAGTAGCAGCCTGCCATCATCCAGAATGATACCACAGTACAAGGACAAAATTATTGACTTGATTGAGTGTCATTCAAAGGGGATCCAGTATCTGTCTGCCTGGGATGACATGATCGACAGACCATGATGCTTTGCCAGAGATGGCCTACACCTGTCACCCTTGGGATTCCGGATATTGGCTAAGGCTCTTGCCACTCCTATAGGTCCTTTTTTAGGCAAGGTTCAAATGACAAATTCACCACTGTAACAGGTACAAGTAAGCAAAATCTGAGGGTAATGCTACTCAGTGCTAGAAGTCTTAACCTCAAAATCCATTTACTCGAGGCACTCCTTAAAATGGAGAACATCGACAGCTATACAGTGACAGAGACCTGGTTCATGGATCCAGAGAGCACCCCTGCATTACCAGACTATAATTCATACCACACCTTTTGGCCACCTAACCTGGACCGAAACAGTGAAAGCAGAGGCGTGTCCATACTCATTAAGGATATCCACACCTCCAAGCTAGTTGCTCAGCATAATGCATCTGAGATTATCCAACTGAAACTAACTCTGTTCAAGACCGCAATCCAAATTATAACTTGCTACAGATCTCCCACCATGCCCCAGGATTCCGACTCCTCATTTCTTGATACACTGGAAAATATTAGGGTACAACCCGACACCTTAATAACGAGTGATTTCAACTGCCCCACCATTAACTGGGAAAACTACTCATGTACCAAGTGTTTTGCTTAATGTTTTCTGGAATTCATAAATTCCAACGCCTTGGGTCAATTTATCCACACCCCCACCAGGAGCAGCAGTATCCTAGACCTAGTCATTACCAACATGGGCGACCGGTGTTCCACACCAGAGGTCAATTCTTCATTGTTCAGATCCGACCACAAGCTAATCAGCCTAGACATCCACATCCCGATCCCACCCCTCATTAGGGAAACCACAATAAAAAAATTCTCCAAAGCCAAGTTCACACTTCTTAAGACAGAAGTGACAAACTTCACGTCACCCATGCCGACAGACAATGGAGGTACGACTGCTGAATCCTACACAAATGGACTTTATAAGCACTTACACAAGTGCATGGATCTTGCTATCCCTAACAGAACCAGGATGCTATCTTCCAAAAAAAGGAAGCCAATCTGGTATTCCCCTGCCATAAACAAACTTTACAACAGAAGAAAGAAATTTTGCAAAAAAGTGTAAAATCTCATGATTGGAGGAACTCCCTGGTCAGCCTCGGTAAGAAGCTGAGATCCCTCATAAAATCCTCCAAAGCTAGTTACGAAAACAAAATCACCACTAATTCTAAAGACAACCACAAAGCATTCTATAGCTATGTCAAGAATCTCTATGGTAACACTCAGATCTGGTCTGAGTTATAGCACAATGCCACTCAATATACAGAACCAACTGATATTGCCAACATCCTGGCAGATAGGTTCAGTGCTAACTTTATCCCCCTCTCACCCCCTTAAGGGGCCATCTCTATACCGTAAGAATGCAAAGTTCCCGCAATCATGGCTGCACAGGTAAAAACCACACTCACCAAAGCCAAGAACACAGCATCCATGGGACCTGACAACATCCCAGACTATGTTCTACATGAAGTACATAATGAACTATCACCCCACCTAAGCACCATGTTCGATCATAGCCTCACCTCAGGCTTTGTGCCCACTGAATGGCTCACAGTGACTGTCATCCCACTCTACAAAAGGGGAGCCACCACGGACCACGGGAACTAGCACCCCATTAGCCTAAAGAGCCTGGTCTGCATGGCCATGGAACGTATCATCATGGAATTTATAAACAAAGACATTGGTAATCTCCAAGCTCTGGACCTCACCTAGTTCAGATTTGTAAAAGGCAGATCATGTCTCCTAAACCTGATAGACCTCTTTGAAGCAGTCACCAAAGCCGTAGACTAGGGTAAGTGGTTCACACAGCCTTTCTAGATCTCTTCAAGGCTTTTGACACCATCCCCCACTCTGGAATTATAGATAAACTCACTAAACTAGGTATAAATCCCTATGTCACAAGATGGGCTGCCAACTGGCTCACTGACAGAACCTACACTGTGAAAGTAGCAGACTCCAAATCTGACTACAGACTAGTGACAAGTGGAGTACCACAGGGTTCATTCCTGGGTCCTCTCCTGATTGGTATCTATTTTTCTGAAGTACAGGCTAACACAAAAGGTCTTTGGCTAATGAAGTTCACAGATGACTGCAAACTAGGAGCCATAGTTGAACTCCTAACGATGTGGACATCCTGCAAAAGGGCCTCACAGAGACAGATGCCTGGTGTCAAAACTATGGCCTCAAGCCAAATGCCAAAAAGTGCATTGTCATCCCCTTTGGTAAAAACTCTGTACCCATGAGCTACCCCATAGGTGGTAGTCTACTTAACACCAAAAGTGTGATAAGAGACCTTGGGACACAGGTGGACAGTAGTCTATCCTTTGATAATCACATCACCACAGCAGTCAGGAAATCCTTCTACGTGGCACATCTCATCACAAAAGGTTTCTCATCTAGGAAAAAAGAGGTCATTGTTCCCCTCTACTCATCACTCATTAGAACCATTATAGAGTACAGCACTTCTTTTGGTATGTACCTCACAAGACATCTACAACAACTTGAAAGGCTACAGAAATACCTCGCAAAGAGGATTACTAGCCTCAAACAGATGACCTATGCAGACCGTCTCAAAAAACTCCAACTTTACTCTGTCACATATCGCCTGCTCAGAGACGATCTCTGCCTAATATAGAAAGCTATGTCAAACCCAGAGCTGTTGGACATGATCCACTTAAATAAATCCCAATCCCTCCAAGCTACATGGTCTAGGGACCTAAATCTTGTCACCACAATAAACAGAACATGCTGGTGGGATAGATTCCTGTCCCAGAGACTTCCCATACTTTGGAACAAGCTACCTATCTATATCAAGCAAAGCTCCTCATTAGCACTCTTCAAGAAAAATCTTGATGATTGCATGAGAAATAGGAAAGTCACCCTAGAGATCACCTCTGTGGCTCTGCTCAACAGGGGCACAGGAAAATAATTTTCTTGGGTGGCAAAAGCCAGGGTACCTTTTTGGCTAGGCTTGTATAGGCTCTAGGGCCAATAGCCTAATACCTACCTATGAACCTATGAACCTATGATCAAAGCGCATAATATACTAATCAGACATGCTTGTCTCATGCCTTTTTGTAGATACATTTTTCCAAAATTCCAACAAATAACCATTACTCCAGTACAACTGCTTTCATATCTAGGAAAATAAAATTAAGTCTACTCAAGCAGATGGCTTCAAACACTTTAATGTTAAATGTTGAAAAAAACACATAAAACATAAAAATCAAAAGTAAAATAGGAGAGATGAGTGCTTTCACATCACAAAATGATGATTCATATGATTCATCAGATCTAAAGACTGCAGCACAACAGCTTTATTTAATCAACTCAAATTAGTGCCTGAGATCACATGACCTCAGGGCAGATTTCAGAGGAACATTTTCATTTAACCCTTTACCAGCAGTTGCATGCAGTAAAATAATCCATTTAGTATCCAAGTTCTCAGTACTTCTTCTCACATCACCACCCCTAACATTAGACATAAAAACTTCAAACACCAAAAAGTTAAAAACATGATTAGAGCCTTCATTTTTTAAATGTTTACCAAGTGCATTTCTATCATCACATCTATTCATACTGTAGATATGCTCTCTAATCCTATCTTTAAAATTATGATTTGTTTTTCCAACATAATAACATTTGCATACAATACACTCAGCAAAATAAACAACATTCTGTGTATTACAATCAGCATAAGAACTGCAGTAAAATCTGCAGCCAGTAACTGGGTGCAAGAAGCAGTCACATTCAGTGATATATGAACAAACATTGCAACCACCACATCCGAACATCCATTTCACTATCAAATTTGACTGTTTTCATCCAAATAGATTTGTGACATAGCTTTCTCTTAATCGATTTATAGTTTTTAAAGGTAAATTTAGGTTCACAGCCTACCAGTTCTTTAAGGCTGGGGTCTGTCATAAGTATATTCCAGTGCTTCATAACGGTGTTGCAAACATTATATACATTATTAGAGTAGCTCAATGATAGCCTTATGCTGTCACCCTTTATTTCTGGGTCTATATTATAATGTCAAAATGTAATATCAAACACCAAATGAGCGACATGTATTCATCGAATTGCATTTAAGCGATTCGATAAATACTTTACAGGGCAAAGATGTAGTTGGCCAACTACACAGTGTTGCACTTTTCTCCACTGTAGTGCAATCTCAGAGTTGGAATATTTAGTTGGGGGGTGGGGGGGGCACAGCCCCCCCACATAGTTATGTTTGTAAGTGGGTATGTGTGTTTGTGCAAGAGAATTCTTTCCCAGGGAAAGAATTCACTGTTTTGACCATTTGCACTTTAGTGCGTTCAGTCTTTATGTGTCGATGAAGAGGCATTCGCTTAAACGCCTCTTTGGTGTTATAATCTAGACCCCTTACTTCCCAAGGTGTTGGCATATTATTTGAGGCATCACCAAAATATTGCTGCACTCTATCGTGTCTATGCATCAATACTTCATCCTGTATCTGATGCACATTATATTCACTATATCCTCTCTGGCAGAAGTCCTTAGCTAAAGTATCAAAGGAAGAATACTTATCACTGTCTTTATTGTGCAAACTCTTGTTTTGTTGATGATGTCTTTTTAATTTGGACGGGTATGTTAGGAACCCTACAAGAGTTTGTGCAATTTTTACATGGAAAGGCTACTTTTTTGAAATTTACATACAGTTTTTCTTATGTGGGCATGGACTTCCTAGATGTATATATTAGGAAGGATGGTGGTATGATTAATACTACCATTTACAAGAAGACATGCAAGAAGAACAATTTGTTGCATGCACAAAGGATGCACCCTAAGTATCTTGAAAATAAATGTAATGAGAGGTCAGTTCTTTAAACATGTGAGGTTGCACAATAAAGACAGTGATATGTATTCTTCCTTTGATACCCTTTTTTACTGTTCCTTTTTCCATTCATTCATTAAATAACCCAGTCAACATTGTTTTACTTTTTTGCCATGTTTTATACCACTTATAATCCAAACCTTCTGAACCTGGCACTGAAGTTCCATTTTTTTTTAACATTTCATTTACTTCTTCCACTTTTACTTATTTTATTAACATTTCCTTTTTCTCTTATTCAAACTTTCAACTTTCCATGTTTTGCTTGTATATTCTGTCTTCATTCATTTTTTCACTTAAATATCTGAGCACCTCTTTTTCTATCTCATCTTGATTTATTTTTCTTGTCTTTATTTAAATTAATAGTGTCCATTTCCATATTCTTTTTTTTAACCAGTAATGTTTGCCTTCTTAAAACATTCTGCATACATTCCTTATTTTCCTTATATAATTTCCTTTCCATTTCCACATATACTCCACTGTTTATCCTTACATTTTCCAACATTTCATTACTTTTTCTATACTTTTTTCTGTATTAAATATTTCTTTCCTACTCTTATATATGCTTTTTTTAACCTTTCTTTTATATTCTAACCAACAGTTAAGTCCAACTACTATTAGAATTTTATTGTCTTATGCTATTTTCATATTATTTTTGCTTCATCTTCAAATATCTTTTTTTTATAGAACAAGAAAGAAATCCCAGTCTCTCTGAACCACACACTCCAGGGACCTAAACCTTGTCACCACAATAAACAGAACATGCTGGTGGGATAGATTCCTGTCTTAGAGACTTCCCATACTCTGGAACAAACTACCCATTCATGTCAAGCAAAGCTGCTCATTGCCCCTGTTTAAGAAAAATCTTGACAACTGGATGGGAAATAGAAACTTCACCCCGGGGATCAATTCTGAGGCACTGCTTGATAGGGGCACAGGAAAATAATTTTCTTTGGTGGTGAAAGACAGGGAACCTTTTTGGCTAGGCTTATATAGGCCCCAGGGCCGATAGCTTAGTACCCACCTATGAACCTATATGTACTATTTTAATTTTTTAGGCCTTTCCTATCCTAATGACTTTTTCATTCCTTCCAACCAGTGCTGATATACCTTCATAATCTGAAAATTCTGATCTTATCTTTCCTCCTCCTCCTATTTCTTGCATAGTATCTGAATGCATAATATAATCTGTTTCTTTCATTGTATTGATTCTTGTATAACTAAAATTATTTTCTTTCTATATTTTCATTTGTCCTATTATCACTTCTCTTAACTTAATTATATCTGTCATTTTTCATTTTTGTTTTCTGCTAACATCACAGTGGCCATGTTAATGACATATATTTTAGTATTTCAAGTAACACTTATCTTTGGTTTCTGTCTGTATATGCATATACTATTATCATCAGCATTGGCTTATCTTTGATTATTATATCCCTTACAGACACTCATCCTGCTTTCACCATAAAATAATCTAGTATCATACTCTGATCATTTTAACCAACATTGCCTAAGCCAGAACATTTTTCAGTATCTATGTTCCACAAATTTTAAATATTTTAATTCTCTCCTTTCTTTTTTATTATTTCTCACATCATTTAAATATAGATGTTTGCTTTCTTTACCTCACACCATTGAAACAGAATTACCATCATTAACCATGGTATTTACATTCACTATTATACTCACACTATCTGTTAACTTTTTTCTTTCCTTTAATGCCTTTGTCATATACTTTCCTTCCCTATCTTTAACTCTTCTACAGAATTTCTTCCTTTAACTTTTTTTTCCATTGTTCACTATATTCATAACTTTCTTTAAATAATCACTTTGTTCTATTTTATTTTCCCTTCATTTTGCTCTTCCTCACAGTCCTCATCATCACTTTCCATTTCATTTACAACTTCTGTTACTTATTTAATTTCTCTTCCCTGTATTTCTGCAGTATTTTCATATGTATTTTCCTCCTATTTTTATTTACATTTTCTTTACATCTAAAGTATCATTGTTTAACATTTAAAATGTGTAGCAACACAATTATTTTCAATATGTCATCTTTCCCCTCATTGCACAAAATGTCTTATTTCACACTTTTTCATTAATGATGCTTCAGATCCACAAAAAACAACAATAAAATATGTTTTTGGTTTTTCACAGTGTTTCAAAAGAATCTGTTTCCTTCAACTTTTATTACTCTTGGTATGCATGTTTCAACGTTTAAACTAACCACACAACCTCACAGTCCTCTTTCATTTTTCCATATTTTTAAAGCATCAACTGTCTCACATTTTGTCTTTAAAAAGTTATGCAAGTATTTTTCTGCATCAGTTCAAAATTGTATATTTGCATTCCTTTTCAAAATCTCAGTCTGTGATGTTGCCACATGGCCATTCAATATAAAAAATATTCTTTAATTTTGAAATGTTCCAAAACCTTTCCCAGTTTCAAAAGTAATGTACGCAGAAGTCATTTTTTGCAAAGTAATGAATGCTTATATCTCTTGCACTTATATGCCTAATGGTTTACATTGTCCCTCCAATAAATCATATCTATTTAATACTGTATCAGTTTTTGCTTATATTCTTATCACATACTTTATTTTCTCACTTCTCTTCTTACTTTCTTCCATATTACTGCTTCCTCCTACTATATTCGCATTATGTCCTTTTCTCTGTCTCAGTTTTTTTCATTCCAGCTACATTTCTTCTATGATATTTTCAGCTCCTTTCTGAAGTCTCTGTTATATCACTCCACAATATTTTCTGCCTGCTTTTGGTTCTTCATCCTCCAGCATCTGCCATCATATTCAGTCCTGCAACCCTCCTGGCTGGAGGGTTATAAACTGAATCCTTTCTTCCATAGTTTTCCCTCCCATTCCACGCCACATAATATTTTAAAAAAGGTTTTTTGAAAAACATTTTCCAAATCCTCCATAATGTACTCCTCTCTCTCTGCTTCTTCTTTGCTGTCTGCCATATCAACACTCATGCTATTCCTCCAAACCACCACTGTACCAGGAATGGGAGACATGCATGTTCTTATCAGAGGTGAAGTTCCCCAATTCCCTGGCCAAATGTCTCCAAGTAGTATAAATACTACTTTTGGTCTCCCCTGAAAAGAGGCCACTAGCCTACTGAGATAAACCTGATTAAAAAAGGATAAGTAAAAAAATAAATAAATTAAATTCATATAGATACAAAACCTATTACTCTATTAACTTTGTAATTGATTTTTAGTACTCTGCTTTTATATGTCTCCAATTTTTGCAGAACATCTGTGGTTTGTGTTTCATATTTATGCCCTATTCTTGAGGAAGTCACTTAACCTGTCAGTACTTTGGGCCAACTGAAAATCTGAGATATCTCCTTAGTGGTTACCTGGACTGCAGTCCTAGTAACTACCTATGAACTTGAGCACTTATGGTGTAAAGGAAGGAAATTGATTGCAGTAAATATAAGCATCATCATATGAGCGATATTCTTTGGCTGTGATCCTTCGATTAGCTGTTTTGTTAAATGTTGACAGTTGTGTTTATTATCTATCAGTGACTAAACTGGATAGCATGAAGTCATGAGTTTAATGTTAATACTTGAACTATGAATACATTTAAACTTTAACTTTTTTTATAGGCACACAGATTATGAAATGCACTGTTTTTAGGCTACAAAAGCGTGTCTAGCACTTGGTGCAGATGGGTAAGGCTAGCAGCAGTTGAAACACTGTTTTCTGTAGTATATGGTTTGAGTCCTAAGTCTTCATTTGTCTTCTGTGAGATTTTAAGATACTTCACAAAACAGTAATCTTGGGCTGCTCAGGAAAAGGGACAATTGTTTCCAATTGATTTTTGAATGCCTGCACCCTTCACATACTAATTACTGCCTAACTATATGCTGTTTGGATGTGAATCCCAGCATGTTTCTTGTAGTTTAATGGGTTGCCAGATATATTTTCACTAAATATAAGTGTTAAGGGAAAATACATTTATTGTTTCTCATGCTGTTTTCAATATGAGAGTGTTTTGTTTAGAAAATAATGGTGTTTTTCTGTAAAACCTGAAATAGTTTTAAATGAAATCTAAATTTCTGTGGTAATTGTAAAAGTAATGAATAACATAGTATGTGCACTGACAGGTCTGAACAGCATTTATGTTAACTGGATTAAGCCAGATAAATAATAGGATACTGGTATGGCTGACAAGGCGGCTTATTCATTATTATGCATCAGGGCTCCATTTATCCACAGTCTGACTCTGTAGACTCTGTATGTTTAGGCTGTAACAATAAAGCATTATTAGCAATTCAAGTAGGTCAAACGCTGTACTAAATGATGTCTGATGGAATAGCTATTCTTGATGGCAGAGAATACATAGGGAAATCAAAAATGAGATATATATGCATTGCAAACATATAAGTCCCCCCCTCAAAAAATAATATGCCGTATGCCGTAATAGTTCTGACTGCTGTGTGACTTTTGGGTTGATGAATAAAAGTGGCTGCAGCATTTTTATCGTCTTTAATTGTTTTACTGTATTCATTGCAATAAAGAATGAATTAATTCATTAATAGGCCTAGTCTGTGTAATGTAGTCTAAACATGTAGCAATTTAGTAGTCTAAGCTTGTTGCATTTTAGTAATATGCCAGCAACTGCAAAGTAGTTGACATTTATCAAATCATATAGTCTTCATTATTTGGAGTGATGATCAGATCCGCCTGATCTTCAGCACCCATTATGTAGTCATTGTTGCATATTGCATATTACTATGATATAGTTTTCTTTATAAGATCAGACTGTAAAGGATTTGAGCATTTAGTTTAAAACTGTTACTCTTGCAGTTAGCAGAGTAGACTTAAGCTTCGACTTGTTAATGGGTTGCTTTCTTTTGGGAAGGATGCAGGTTTGAATCTTCTCACCCTCGTTTACCTACTGTGTGATACTGAGAAAGTCACTTAACAGAGCAGTGCTTTGGAGCAATTGGGAATCTGGGCTAGG
Source organism: Protopterus annectens (assembly GCF_019279795.1). Taxonomy (NCBI): domain Eukaryota; kingdom Metazoa; phylum Chordata; order Ceratodontiformes; family Protopteridae; genus Protopterus; species Protopterus annectens. The sequence continues at coordinate 1,469,372,877 of NC_056741.1, read as the reverse complement.
TTCCTTAATGGTTTTGAAAATTGCATGCCTAATAACTATGGACCTGTTGTCTATAGCGAATCATCATTCCCCATTGCATAGCTGACCTAGTTCAGGAACTGTTATGGCAGTATCATTAGCATACCATGTTTTAATGTAATATAGGCAATTTATTCTTGAAGAACAGCAGGCACTGCATTTGTAGAGGAGGCACTGAAATACAACATTGTTTGCCAGCAGCAATCTTTGCATTAGTAATAGTTCTATTTACTATGGAATTATTCAGATGATATTTTCTTCTGCAGAGAATGTTCCTATTGACTGATATTGCTGGATTATAATAACAGCAGTTCGAATGGCCTTTTATGGTTGAAATGTTCTGAAAAAGGTAGTTTTGTCAGTATTGATTCATACATTTTGTTTAACTGCTTAATGGGGAAAAATGTTCAAAACAATATATTTAAGACATACTCTAAACCGCGGTGGTGGTGCTGCGGTAGCGTTGTTGCCTCACAATAAGATGTTGTCCTGTTCGATTCTCAGCTAAAGCGTCTCCTGTGTGGAGACATGCATGAATGGGTGTACCTTCTTTGAAGGTTGTACGTCAGCGCCGGCAACTCGGTACGTAAAAATCTACTGCAAATCATTAGCGGACCGGAGTTCAGCTGTGGCGACCCATAACCAGGAAAAGCCGAAAGATACAACTCTTAACAAATGTTGCTGTATTAAACAAGAAATATAATTTACTACATAAGGAAGGTGAACCAAAGAACACGTGGCTTTTATGCATAATTCTAAAAATGTGTGCAGAATGCACATGATTTGAAAATAGCCCATACACAAGGTACAATTAATTTGGCACTGGCCAGATGCATTTTCAATGAATGTGAGTTTCAAAGTGAGATAAGCTTATGGTTGCTCATGTTAAGTCTACTATCAATGGAACATTGTTCTCTTTTCTTTAGCAAAAGAGCATAAGTATTTCTGCTATAAATTCAGAAATAAAAGTTTTAAATTAAATCCAAATATCTAATCAGTGTAAAAATAAAGACGAAAATAGTATAAACAGGGAAAAACAACCAAGTAATGTGACACTGGAATGGCTGGGCAGAGGGGAGCTCATCCATTACTCTTCCTCATCTGATCATGAGCTGGCTCTGCTGAATTGAGTGCTTGTTCATTTAGGAATCACTGATGAAGAATACAGCCCATTATATTTTCTATAATCTGCACCAACAAAAACTCATGGAATATATCCATCACTGGACAGATACACTAGTTAAAATGACATCTTGATCTGCTTGGCCATGGTTACTGTTCTTGAACTATTACAATTAATATGCAAATATCACTGACATTTATAATTCCAGAAACAAAAAATATAATTATAAAATATAAATATAAACTATAAAGAATATATAGTTCAGTATGTGTGTGTGCATCTTTCCCTTCTTAACAACCTCATTGTTGTGGGTGTAGTAAGTCTTAATGCATCATGAAAATTACAGTAATGCATTGCAGCACATTGATAATGGGGGGGGGTAGCATGACCCCCTCTCCCATGTCAATGAAAAGCAGGCAATGCTCTATATTGTTATGTGCTCCTACTTACTATTAGCAGTAGCTCTGATGGTAACTGCAGTTGTGACTGAATAGTGAAAAGTGAAAGTGGCAACAGGCATGAAGATCCTTCACAGAAGTTACTCCCACGGAGAATCTAATAATCCCTGCACCACTGCTACAAAATGGATTTTTCCATTTCCTAATGAGTACATAAGAAACTGAAAAGGACAATAAAATACAATAGTTCCAGCACAGTATATGATATATGTTACATTCAACTGTACAGATTGAAAACAATAATTCTAGCTACATCCCATATCAATAAACTGCTGCTGGTACTAAAGCTTAAAGCCATTTAAATTCAAAACAGGCCACTGCAGTAATGGCGCCATTATCTCTGCTTCTGAACTTCAACTGACAAATGTCATCTTAAACTCAATATGACTGAGGTAAACTGTTATTTTCTATCAAAATGTCAGGCTACATTCCCTATATTGGGAAGAAAGACTTTTCAAGTTAAGGGTGTAGAATCATTAAACAAAACTGTACAGATAAACTCCGTCACTTTCACTCTTTCAAATCAGCTAATTAAGAGCATTCAAAACAGGTAATGCAAGACTGTCAAGATTTTTGTTTTTTTTTTACATCTGCCTACTTGTTACAACAAACCTGTATGACATTGATACTCTGTTTTCATCAAATGTTGTTGGGTATCAGAAATAATTTTTCCTTGTGACACTTTGAAGCAACTTGTTACACTACTTTAAGGAAGCTGGTCATCTTCTAAAAGACCAATAACATCTAAGGATAAAGCAAAATAGCTTGTCATTGCCACACCATTCCTACTGTTGTTGTGTCTTTTGGCTTTTCCTGTTTAGGGGTCACCACAGCTGAACTCCGGTCCGCTAATGATTGGCTGTAGATTTTTACATACCGAGTTGCCAGCCCTGACACACAACCTTCAAGAAGGTATGCCCCTTCATGCATGTCTCCACACAGCAGACGCTCTAGCTGAGAATCGAACCAGACAGCGTCTTACTGTGAGGCGACAATGTTACCACAACACCACCACCACAGTACACCATTCCTACTGTTGTGTTATGGAAAAAGTGACGTTAATGAGTCTTCTGTAGAAAGAAACAACACAGAAATGCACCAGTCAGACTACCAGCACGAAATCATAAGGTGATACATATTATTAAGAGATGATTAGTGTACTGTGACTTCTGTAACACAAGAAAGATCAAAAATAAAACCTCTTCAATAACAATCTTCTTGTTGCAAAAAGGTTTGATTAGGCATTTTTATTGGTAGAAATGTAAATGCTAGAAATACATGTACATTATTATTTTTGTACAAGGTAGTGCATGTTACTGTATTTGAATCTTATGTTCTTTAAACAAAGTCAACCATTTTATCAGTTTTTTATAACTGGACACAAGTAATCCCCCCCCAAAAAAAAAAGATCAAAATTATTTTTAAAGCCATGTGAACAAATATCAGAAAAAGATGAACAGGTGAGAAAAAAATTAATTAAGCTGTGCCAAAAGTCACTTCTAACAAGAGATGAAGCATTAGGTATAACTATGCAATATAAAATACACTTCACATGTATTTCCCATCTTGTTCATACCTAGAGATTCAGAAGTTAAAAAACAAAAGATATGGGTTCCTAAAACATTTGTTCTTAAAAAGCTCTTAGATCAAATATCTTTTTATAGAGCTCAATAAATCACTAACAGCCTTGTTGTTGAACTTACTTTTCACACTAGTAATACGTAATTTTGATGTCATTTCTCTTTTTTTGAATAATGGCTACCATCACAGTAGTATTAAGGCTAGAAAATAAACAAGTCAGTGAAATTCATACAGGCAGCTATTTTATACTTTAAAAGTTTGCAGAATAGCAGGTTTTGCAGAGTGTGCAGTTTGTGAAGTTTGTTTGTATTAGCACATATTTTTTGAAGGCTATGAAGCCTGGAAATAAAATGTCTGTTTAGTCACTGCAGTCCTCAATGATCTGTCAGAAAAGCACACATTTGTTGACTAATACCCCAAAACTATGAAGATAAGTTGGAAATAGCTGTGTCATAATTCCATGCATCTTTATCACATATTGCAACTTTTTTGAGGTAAAGTAGTCTCCCTGAAGTGTTTCTTCTAAATGTATACATTTTTGCTTCAAGGCGGCTATGTATCACCTCTGCCATTCCTATAAAGACAATGTTCCTTACCGTGTTGTACAGCACAGTTGTAATTAGATGCTGCGGTGTATAGCCCTGTGCAGCTTAAAACTGGAGCCGGAAGGACAACATTGTTGCGATTTCACTGACCACCACCAATGGATTGGAAAGGATGCATTTTTTTCACAAAATGTAACGTAAAATGTTTACAAATGGGGATTGGCAATAGGGATAATTTAGTTAATATGTATTTTTATAAGTGAGCACCACTGCTGGTGGGTGTTTGCACTGAAGAAATACAGT
>NC_056741.1:1469318849-1469363849 GCF_019279795.1 Protopterus annectens | reverse complement strand
AAGAACTTCAGGCCGCTGAACATAAACTACAGGCTAGGCAAGGAACTACTTACAGCAGATATACAGAGTTCCACAGTTATCAATGATAAGTAAAAGAACTTCAGGCCGCTGAACATAAACTACAGGCTAGGCAAGGAACTACTTACAGCAGATATACAGAGTTCCACAGTTATCAATGATAAGTAAAAGAACTTCAGGCCACTGAACATAAACTACAGGCTAGGCAAGGAACTACTTACAGCAGATATACAGAGTTCCACAGTTATCAATGATAAGTAAAAGAACTTCAGGCCGCTGAACATAAACTACAGGCTAGGCAAGGAACTACTTACAGCAGATATACAGAGTTCCACAGTTATCAATGATAAGTAAAAGAACTTCAGGCCACTGAACATAAACTACAGGCTAGGCAAGGAACTACTTACAGCAGATATACAGAGTTCCACAGTTATCAATGATAAGTAAAAGAACTTCAGGCCGCTGAACATAAACTACAGGCTAGGCAAGGAACTACTTACAGCAGATATACAGAGTTCCACAGTTATCAATGATAAGTAAAAGAACTTCAGGCCGCTGAACATAAACTACAGGCTAGGCAAGGAACTACTTACAGCAGATATACAGAGTTCCACAGTTATCAATGATAAGTAAAAGAACTTCAGGCCGCTGAACATAAACTACAGGCTAGGCAAGGAACTACTTACAGCAGATATACAGAGTTCCACAGTTATCAATGATAAGTAAAAGAACTTCAGGCCACTGAACATAAACTACAGGCTAGGCAAGGAACTACTTACAGCAGATATACAGAGTTCCACAGTTATCAATGATAAGTAAAAGAACTTCAGGCCGCTGAACATAAACTACAGGCTAGGCAAGGAACTACTTACAGCAGATATAGTTATCACTGATAAGTAAAAGAATTTCAGTCCTATACTGGCACTGACTTATAAAATGTCATTACTAAAAGATGTCATATTCGAGGGTTGGCGAAAGCAAAATGTATCAATTAGAAAAGATATCCAGTCTTACATTTCATTCAGATAGGAAATAACCTAAATTTAAGGCTCAGGTTTCAAAGTAGATAAACCTATTGTAACTAGCCAGTTGAAAAGGCAGTGTCTTAACAGAATACTTAAGTAACATCTTGGAAGAGAGGCATGAGAGAAGAACAGAGAAACACAGTGTATTCATGAGAAATACCAACATAAACTGCACACATATTAAAAAACCTGAATGTCTCCAGTTCATGCCAGAACAATAATCCAGGAGAAGACATGTCACCTATTCAGTACTAGACTATATGTGCAAAAGAGTGAACAAAGGTTTGTACCATAAGCACCCTGAAACAGGCCATTGAAGTCTGTATTTTTAGCTCAAGAAATACCTGATGTTATCACATCAGAGGATGCCCCACTGTACAAGTGCTTGGAATTTAAAATTGAGCAAGAATTAGTTTAAAAACATAATTGCAAGTCCCATTGTCTAATGCCAAATATATAAGTAGCGAAAACTATCAGACAGTGACTGATCTGATGGCAAAGAGTAACGGCAAGACATATATCGATCACCATCTTGCAGTTTTAGACTATAAGAATATGTCACTGTTGGGACGGAATGCTCAGCAATGCAACTGCTGATAAGAAGAGATGTAAAGATTAAATTACTCTTACAGGCAGGAGGAATTATTGCAACTCTACTAGGAGGTACAAGATCCTTGCAAAAATCCATTGCTGCACAGTGGACTGAACCAAGCAGAAGGATTTAATTTAGAATCCTATGCCTGAATAGTTTAGTAGCATATCCAAGCCATATACATAGTTTTATGATACTGCTCACCACCCAACCTGCATAATAGCCTTCTCTTAACTACAGTATTAACATTTTCTCCCCTACCGAGTTCCTTCCCTCACTTCTATTTCTTTAAATTTCTAATCACTAACCATAAAATCTACTATCATTTGACAAACCAACTAATAGCACCTATTCAAATGCACAATGATGAACATCTAATAAATGCACAAGTATCTATTTTAGTGTAACAGATTATTTTATTTTACATCAATGTAATCTAATTAGCAAATGTATGTGCAATAGTTAATTTATATTAACGTTTGTATATATATATATATATATATATATATATATATATATATATATATTACTGAATATCTATTTAAAAAAAAAGGTTTGTAATATGTCGGAACTTTTCTCCCCAGGCCTCTCCTGAAAAGGTTTTTGTGAATAACCCCAATCACACAAACCTGGTAAACAAAACTAAATATACTAAAATAAAATAAAAATAGTAAGTATTATTGGAATTCAGAACAAGTTTCTGAACCATGCCTCTTGTGATGACGCATAACATTATTCCCTCAAAATTAATGTGAGTATCTAGGCAACTTAGTTTTTTAAGCTGTAAGCACTGATTGATTTTCATCTTCACCAAACTATTATTTGTAGATCTTAGCTTCAAATGTCCATTCATTTGATCCTACTTAAAAAGGACACTAGGGGGAAGGAAATCATCTGTTTGGTACCCTAACTCTTTCTGAGGACAGGTGTAGTGCAGCCATTACAAAGCAGATGTGGTCCCTACATACTCCCTCACAAGGAGGGGTGCACTGAATCTCCCTGGATTCATGCCATGAACTAGGATGATTGCTGATACCATCTACACCAAAGGAAGGCTATCACTAACTGCAAAGCATTTATCAGTATGAGTGAGGACATCTACTATTACAATCATATCCCTCAGCATCACTGGGAGAGAGGAGCATTCGTGCCACTGATTCTGATATGCACAGTTGCCAAATCAAAATTATTACATGACCACAGGGAATTTGAGATAGTCTCCACAATGGTGCCCTGGACTGCAATCCTAATAACTACATATGATACAGAATGCATAAAATCTTTCTCATATTCTATAGATAGCACATGGCACAGATAGTTATCAGTATTACATTTTTAGTCTAACCTTTCACTGGTTTTGCAATACAGTGCATGCTAGAGATGGATCAACTATTATTCCTTCAGCAATATGTAATTCTGTTTGCTAATTTCTTTCACAGATGAAGTTTTGGGAAAAACATCTTGAAAATGCAACATGGTTCAGTTAAAAATGACAACAATGAATCTTTTCTGCAGACCATGGTACAACAGCTATAATTCGTAATTCTTTTTCCACTGGTAACCAAGCATAAGATAAGGAATGCATGACTCAGTCTTTCATTGCTGTTTTAAGGTTTCATAGTTTGCATGGTGAAAAAAAGTAATCATATGCAAAACTGAGCCTCTTGCTTGACTGGCCATATAAAATGGGACTATTATAATTTCATGACATTTTTTTTTTAATTGCATAAGCATATGGCACAAGGATTTAGAATGGTAATTAGCATAAAATCTCTTTCCAGTTAGGCTTGTAATTATATTACAGAACACTTGCACCTTTGATTTTTCATGCAGACACCTATTTATGGAAATGACTGCACATTTTCAGAGTGATTATATCATCTGGAGTGAAGTGGACCCTATTAAAGAGATAGCAATAGACTTAAATGAGATGCAATTATAGCTATTTACAATAACTTTCTCTGACTTATACTACATTAGGAGTAATTCTAGGAATTTATATAAGTAGTTTAAATTTACTATAGATATATATATATATATATATATATATATATATATATATAGATATATAAAATTCCTGCCTTAAATATTTTCTTCTGTTTTCAGTAGAAACATAAAAGTTAGTTATGTCAAATAAAACATAATTTTTCAAGAGGAAAACCTTAAAGTGAGGTATCATATAGCATGGTAGGAATTGTGGACATGAAATAAGACCAGTGAAAAATTACAGACAAAAATGGAATAAGGTATGTCAACTTTATTTTTCCCACATATTGCTTTCAGTCACAAAGTTTCATTTCAGATAGTAGTCTCAACTCTTTTATCACTCCTTCTATGATCCATTAAAAAGATGTATGCCTTGTCTGGTGGGAGCAATGCACAGTGAAAACACACTTTAAGCGATCCTATCTAATCAGGATGTATTACATCTAAAACCTTCTCGCACTGACTTATGGAACATGGCAAATCTAAGTATACCCTAAGATATCTTACCATCTTGTGAAAATTCATATTATATAATACAATAATGGTATCCTGTGAGTACTGGGTTTTCAGGTACCAAACCATGGAAGCAGAATGATTTGATGTTCAAATGGATAAATAACAAGTAGACAGAGGAAAATGTACCCTGTCCTAATGAGATCTAAACCAAAAATACACCATTCTGAGAAGTCACAGTGAGTTTAAAGGAAAGGGAAAGGCAAGTTCCTTTATTCTTAATAACAGCTTCAGAGGGATGGATGTAATTGAACCTTAACAGGATGGCTGGCTCCCATTTCATCTAGGGAGAGCAGTATTGTTAAAAGTTGGTGCTTGCACAACTTGGCATTTTTATAGCAAAGTTGTAGACTGTGCTACAACGTGTATCCTGGAAAGAGAGAGAGTGAATAGGAGAGAGAATAGGAGAAAGGTTTTGTCTTACAACCAGAGCTGGAACTTGGTCAAATGAGGCCCTAGGCAGGTTAATGTATCAACTTCCCCCTACTGCCATTCCATTGCCCCATCACTTAGCTGTCTCTCCCCATTTACCAGAAATACTGTACTAACCTTTCAATATGTATACTATTTTCTTCTCTATTTATAGGTTCATAGGTTCATAGGTAAGTACTAGGCTATCTGTCCAAGTGCATCTATAAGCCTAGCCAGAATGTGTTGGCTTTCGCCGCCCCCTTAGATTAGTTCCCTGTGCCTTGGTCCAGCAGTGCCATTGGATCCCTGTGCCTCTGTCCAGCAGAGCCATTGCAGTGATTCCTTGGGTAAATTTTCTGTTTCCCATCCACTCATCAAGGTTTCTCTTGAAGAGTGTTAGTGAGGGGCTCTGCCTAATGTAGATTGGAATCCTGTTCCAAAGCATGGGGAGTCTCTGGGACAGGAATCAATCCCGCTAGCACATCCTATTTATTGTTGTGGTGAGGTTTAGTTCCCCAGAGCATGTGGCTCTTGAGGATTTTCTTTTTTAGGTGGAGCATGCCCATCGATTCTGGGTTGGACATGGCCTTGTATGTCAGGCAGCAGAGATCACCTCTAAGTAAGCGGTATGCAACCGAGTACAGCTGGAGTTTCTTCAGTCGGGCTGCATAGGACATATGTTTGAGGACAGTAATCCTCTTGGTGAGTTACTTCTGTGGTCTTTCCAGCTGTTGCAGGTGTCTTGTAAGGTACATCCCAAATGGGGCGTTGTACTCTATGATGGGTCTGATGAGTGATGAGTAGAGGGGCACAATAACTTCTTTTGTTCTAGATGCGAACCCTTTTGTGATTAAGTGGGCCACATAGAAGGATTTTCTAACCACCTTGGCAATATGATTATCAAAGGAGAGATTACTATCTACTTGGGTCCCCAGATCCCTTATTACATTTTCTGTATTTAGGGGACTACCATGTATGTGGTAGTTCACAGGTACTTTGTTTTTTCCAAAAGGGATGACTATGCACTTTTTGGCATTTAGCTTGAGGCCATGATTTTGTCACCAGGTATCAGTCTCAGTGAGACCCTTCTGGAGGATGTCTGTATCAGCTGGAGAGTCAATAGTGGCCCCCAGTTTGCAGATCTACTTTGTATTTGTTGGTAGATTGTACTTCTACAATGATTAGAAATATTTGCATTTAACTTAAAACTTTTTTTTCAAATTTTATAACAAAACACTTATAGCCATTTGCTAAACAAAACAATATAGTCTTACAATGTAAACAGACTTAGCATGAGCAACAGCAAACTATTCTGCCCTTGAAACTCACATTCATTGAAACTGCAATGGAACTTCACGGCACCCATGAAAATGTAGAATAGTTGCATGACCGTTGAATCATACATCGATGCACTGTACGAACACGTACACAAATGCATGGGTGCCGCCATACCCAATAGAACCAAGATGCTCTCCTCCAAAACAAAAAAAGCCAATCTGGTGGTCCCCTGCCATAAACAAACTCTACAATAGAAGGAGGAAACTGATGTGGAATAAGGTGAATTCCCAAGACTGGAAAAACTCCCTTATCAGCCTCAACAAAAAGTTCAGATCCCTCTTCAAATCTTCTAAAGCTAGCTATGAAAATAGAATTGCAGCAGATAGTAAAGACAACTACAAGGCCTTCTATAGTTATGTAAAGAATCTCCATGGCAATACCCAGATTTGCTCTGAGCTGCTGCACAATGGTACCTCCTATACCAAGCCAACAGATATTGCCAATATACTGGTTGACAAATTCAGTGCCAACTTTACCACTGTCTCCCCCTAAAGGACCAGTCACAATACCAGTAGATTGCCAGGCACCTAATGTTACTGCTGCAAAGGTTAAAACAGCACTGTCCAAGGCCAAGAATACAGCTTCTATGGGACCTGGCAATATTCCTGGCTGTGTTCTACATGAACTACAGAGTGAACTGGCACCTCACTTGTGTGCCCTGTTCAATCACAGCCTCACCTGAGGTTTTGTCCCTACCGAATGGTGCACTGCTACAGTCATCCCTATCAACAAAGGAGGAGCAACTACAGACCCTGGGAACTATCACCCCATTAACCTGATCAGTCTTATATGCAAAGCTATGGAACACATCATCATGGACCTAATAAACAAGGATATAGGACATTTCCAAACTCTGGATCCCATACAGTTTGGTTTTGTGAAGGGTAGATCATGCCTGCTCAACCTGGACGACTTCCTTGAGTCAGTCACCAGAGCTGTGGATGAAGGCAAGGTGGTTCATACAGTCTACCTGATCTGGCCAAGGCCTTTGATACCACTCCCCACTCAGGAATCATAGAAAAACTTACTAATCTTGGCATCAACCCTTATATCACTAGGTGGTTTGCAAACTGGCTCCCAGATAGCACCCACAGTGTGAATGTAGCTGACTCCATGTCAGACTGCCGACCAGTCACGAGTGGAGTCCCACAGGGTTCGGTCTTGGGTCCTCTCCTGTTTGGTATCTACTTCTCTGAAGTCCAGGCCAACACGAAGGGACTCAGGCTGACAAAGTTCGCAGATGATTGCAAGTTGGGAGCTATTAACTCCCCAAATGATGTTGACATCCTATAGAATGACCTCACTGAGACCAAAAACTGGTGTCAGAGCCATGGCCTCAATGCCAAAAAAATGTGTTGTCATCCCCTTTGGAAAAAAAAACAGTTCCCATAAATTACCACATCAATGGTAGTCCAATGAACACAGAAGGCGTTATAAGAGATCTGGGAAAACAGGCTGACAGCAACCTCTCTTTTTACCACCACATTGCCACTGTGGTCAGAAAGTCCTTCTATGTGGCACATCTCATTACTAAGGGTTTTGTATCCAGGAAGAAAGATGTCATTGTCACCTTTACTCATCCCTCATTAGGCCAATCATCGAGTACAATGTCCCATTTGGCATGTACCTTGCTAGACACTTGCAACAACTGGAAAGGCTGCAAAAGTGCCTCACAAAGAGGATCCTAAGCCTTAAACACTTGTCCTATATGGACAGACTCAAAAAACTCCAACTATTCTCTGTCTCATATTGCCTAATTAGAGGTGATCTCTGCTTGACTAACAAAGCCAGATCTGACTCAGCTCTGTTGGAAATGCTACATCTAAAGAAATCCTAATCCCTCCGCACCACACGCTCCAGAGACCTCAACCTCATTACCACAATCAACAGAACATGTTGGAGGGACAGGTTCATAACCCAGAGACTGCCCATGCTATGGAATAGACTTCCCATACATGTCAAATAGAGCACCTCACTGGCCTTCTTCAAGAGAAATCTCAATGAGTGGATGGGAAATAGAAAATTCACCCCAGGGATCACTCCAGTGGCTCTACTCGACAGAGGCACTGGAAACTAAGGTCAGGTGGCACAATGCCAGGGTAATCCTGTGGGCTAGGCTTGTAAAGGTTCCAGGGCCATTAGACTGGTACACACCTATGACCCTATGAACCTAAGAGTACCTTTGAGCTGTTTTCAAATTATGGACCTCCTGCGAACATTTTTAGGACTATGCATAAGTACATGTGTTTTTTTTATTTACCTTCTGGATTGTATTACATTATAGTCCTTCTTTAATGTAGCAACAGTTGCTAGAGTGAACTTTAAATTTGTACTTTTGAAAAAAGAAAAGTTTTTCAGTAAGCAGTGAAACAAAATGAATGAACCAATTATGAGAAAACTACCCATTTCAGAACATTTCAACCATAAAATGCCAACAAATTGCTGTCATTATGATCCACCATTATTGGTAAATATGTACAATCCCTGCAAAGGTAAAAGTCATCTGAATAATACAACATTAAAGATAACTGTTACTAATGCAGAGGTTGATGTTGGTAAACAACTTTGCATTTCAGGTCTTCATCTACAAATTCAGTACCTTATGCCTTTGAAAAATAAATGGCTTGTGTTACATTAAAAAAAGATGTGCTGGTGATATACAGTAGTTAATGGCTGGCAAACAGAGAGAGCTGGATCCATCACTAGGTATCCTAGGCAGCTACCTAGGACCCATGGTGGCTGGGGTGGCTTAGCATCACTATAAAAAAAATCTTCCATAAACACAAAATAGCAAAAAGTCCCAGAAACCTTAGTGTTACGACAATGTCCTAACATCATCTTGAGAACCTTGCACAACCATGGGTACAGGAGATTTAAGTAGCAGAAGCACTCTTGGCAACATCCACAGAAGATTGGCAGCAGGAAACAGATATGTTATAGTTCAGAGAGATTCATAGTTACTAGGCATCTTATCCAAAAGCAACACACTCAAGAGTATAGCACCTCCCTTATGCTGCACTATAGTGCCAACCATAGATCTGACTTGGTAAAAGAGCCAACAGCCTACTGCACCAAAACCAAGTATACTATCTGTTGCATTGACTATGAACACAACTTTGAAACTCTGTTATTGACACTGACAGTGATTGATATATCCATTATAGGGTATAATGCCCCATTTGGTATGTACCTCACAAGACATCTGCAACAGCTGGAAAGGCCACAGAAATACCTCACTAAAAGAATCACAGGCCTAAAGCAGATGCCATATGCTGACCATCTAAAAAAACTTCAGCTATACTCTGTGACATATCGTCTACTCAGAGGCGATCTCTGCTTAACATACAAGGCCATATCAAACCCTGAGCTGTTGGACATGCTCCACTTAAAGAAATCCCAATCCCTCAGAGCCACACGCTCCAGGAATCTAAACCTTGTCATCACAATGAACAAAACATGCTGGAGGGATAGGTTCCTGACCCACAAACTCCCCATACTCTGGAATAGACTGCCCATACATGTCAAGCAGAGCACCTCATTGGCCCTCTTCAAAAGAAACCTTGATGATTGGATGGGAGATAGGAAATTCGCCCCGGGGATTATGTCAGTCGTCCTGCTAGATAGGGGTCCAGAGAAGTAAATATTGTGGGAAGAAATATCCAGGGAATTGTTATGGCTAAGCTTGTATAGGCCCTAGGGCCAATAGCCTAGTGGGACATTAAACACACACACACACACACACACACACACACACACACACACACACACATATATATATATATATATATATATATATATATATATATATATATATATATATATAAAAATACAGAGATCTGTTTGCTCTGAATGAAAAGGATGTGCATTTGGTGCCACTGGAATGGATTTGCTTGTTCTAAATGAAAAACACTTGCTGTTACTTCAGTCCACTTGGTCTTGCACATCTCTCATATCTCCCCATTTCATTACTCAATATCTCCATTTATTCCTACAGACATTGCCAAGAATGCATCTCCTACTCATGAATAAAAATCTCGTTTTCCTGCTGCCAGTCTCCTATGGATGCTGCCAAGAGTGCTTCTTTCACTTAAATCTCACGCACCCAAGATTGTCAAAGGTTTCTGGAAATTACATTAGGACATTGTCTTAATGCTGAGGTTTCTGTGGCTTTTTGCTGTTGTGTGTTTACAGAGGATTTTTTATTTTATTTTTCATAGTGAATATGGGCCCCCTCAAACCAATATGAGCACTAGGCAGCTGCCTTGTATGCTTTGTGCTGCATCCACTCTACTCACAATGCTTTAAACACCTAGGACTACACTAGACTCCACGTTGTGAGGCTTCCTGTATAAGCTGCCTACTTACACCTGTCTGCAGTGTTTGGTAACTTCCTTTTCATGAGAGGAAATGTGAGCCTCTTCATTCCAAGTGAATGTTTAAGAGGGACAGATTATCAATGAATGTTCACTTACTTGCTGACTCTCCTTACACTTGGGTCTCGTGCTGCGATGTCACTAATGATTTTCTTTGTCTTGGGTCCATTCTTACAAGACACTTACTTTGCAGATATGAAATCGAGCACCTAAGATGTCTGGCTAATTCTGTGGAGGATTCCATCGATGCCTGGTACACTAGCCATAGGATCATCCTGTATTACAGTACATGAATTGCAGCAGAGTTATCACTGGTAAAGCCCCATGATCATTGTTGCTCCATTAGAACAGAAAATATTATTAGAGATCTGGATTCATGCATATACAGTAAGCTCTCTTTTGATCACTGCACCTTGTATGTAGTTAGGAAATCCTTCTACCTTGAACAGTTTATCTGCTGAAGCATCTCATTTAGGTTAAAGGATGTCATTGCCCTTCTGTAATCCTTATACCCATCATGAATATCATGCCTCCATTGCAATATACCAATAAAGGCACCTTGGATAACTGGAAAGGCCCCATAGAGTCTGAATTAAAAAAATGCCAATTTAAGCCACTTATGCTGTCTCAACAGGTTAAAATACTTAAACTTCTACCCAGTCTCATTCAGCTTGTTATGATACATTTTACATGGAGAAATGCTATGCATTTTCAGCATTGCCTACCTATATACAGCAAACATTCGAAGAAACACCAGATTCAAAGATCCAGATGTGCATTCTAAGATCTACATCACCTGTTAGTGGAGTAGGTTTCTTTCCTAGTACCTTTCCCACTTTTGGAATATGTTCTCTTCATACATTACACAAAATGCCTTCCTATCTATCCTCCTATTCAACCTTATTGATTGGATGGGTAGTTGCATATTCAGGCCTTGTATTAGTTTAAACGATCTTCTGTGCAGAGGAACTAGTTTACTTTTGTCACTGCATTGGTAATGTGGCTAAGCTTCTCCTGCTGTTAACTTATTATTGACCTATGAGACTCTACATCACATGCAACAAAACCTGAAAGACATACATCTTATGTGGAGATCAGCCAGGGAGAATGATATATTGAAGAGAATTATGTATTTAAAGGACTATGGTTTGGAAGATGAAGGCACATTCTGGTAGCTTGTGCATACAGAGAGATAGCAAAAGACTCCTTGAATAAACGTGTCTCTGTTCATGTAAAGTACAACAGAAAATATAAACAAACAAACAAAAATGTTTCTAAGTACCACAGGACAAATAGGTTAAAATATCATCCACTTTATAAAAAAAAAAGGTGAGTTTCCTGGATGTCCTTCATTTCCTATTTTTTGAGCTAGAACTGTCAATAACCAAGCTTCTGAAGTGTCTGTATAGATGATGAATGGTTTGGAGAAGATAGGAGACTGGAAATGCTTAAGCATCTGGAAAGTCCCTTTAGCATCTAATGTCCACTTGAACCATGCAAGCTTTCCTATGGTGAAGTCTGTAAGGGGATAGCATTTTGAAGCAAACTAGAGGATGAAGTTCCTATGACACCCTGAAAGACCCAAAAAGCGTGCATGTGTCTTTTCATTTAAAGAACTGACCATTCCTTTAAAGCTGATATCTTTTTCTTTTGAAAGTTGCTCAATCCCATTAAAATCACATAACCAAGATACCTCACCTTTGTTATTCTTGCACTTCAAGGCATTAGCAGCCACCCACTTACCTTAATAAATAAAACAGAAAAAAATGCTATTCAGCTCAGCTACAACCCGAATGGTAGACACAGCAACGGATTCACCAATAAGTGCCTCCCACCTCTTATTCAACAAGGCAAAATAAAAGCAGCTTATGAAAATAATACTCCGCTTCCTGAACTTTGCTCAATTCCAACACTTTATTCACAGCTGAACTACGCAAACATCAACAATGAACAAAAATCCAAGCCATAAAGTTAAAAACAAAATATTAATAATACTAAGTAGAGTTAAGTGTTGATGTTTGCGTAGTTCGGCTGTGAATAAAGTGTTGGAATTGAACAATGTTCAGGAAGCGGAGCATTATTTTCATAAGCTGCTTTTATTTTGCCTTGTCGAATAAGAGGTGGGAGGCACTTATTGGTGAATCCGTTGCTATTTGTTAATAAATAAAACACTGCTTAGTCTTTGGAAAGCTGTGAAACCCAGTCCTCCAAATAGATGGCTACATCATCCAAACAGACTGCATAATGTGAATGATGAAGCTTTAGTACGGGATCTGTTAATGAGCAGAACATGCGGATTCCCATGGAGGGTGAAGACTAGGATGAAATACTGAAATAGACTACATGCTTATGAGAATACATTTTTCACGTTACCTTCATCAGTTAAAGAGTCTGCTAGTATCCATTCAAGAAATGTATTTCAGTCACATGATTTCATATGATTTTGTAGTTTTGTAGTGAGGCTGTGTTATATTCAATGGGCTAATGAAGTCCTAGTGGTGAAGAGAATAAAAACACTTAACCTGTAAATAAATGTAATGTTGTTCTCTAGACTTCTGTTCTTTTATTTTTTTCTCATTATCTGGTTCAAACACAAGGTAGTTTGAAACCTACCCTACCACAGCCACTCTACCAACTCACCTACCCAGGACATAGGGTAGCTGTCAGTGTTGGAAATACTGTTGAAAATCTGAAGTCATTACATAATTGGACAGTGCAATAGGAATATTCCGGCCACCAGATAATTGTTCAGTTACTTAAGGTTTTAACATTTCTCGTGTCTCTTTTTAGGCTGCTTGATTCTGGGATTCAAATATTCTAGAATTTTAAATTAACTTTTTTACCCTGGATTTGTTTTGATTCTATGTTTGACATGTGTTGCCCCCCACCTCAAGAAACTCAGAAATGATATCCTCATTCCACAAAAGGAAATCTTGAACTTCTTGTTTCCTCCTTCCATTAATAAACTCCTGTTGTTTTCTCATTCTACCATTAAGTGCAACTTAGCTCAATTCTTGCCTCTTCTCCAAGTTTCACAAAATGCCTCCCATACATACACTAAGGTCTTCATTCCTACATCTACAATAAAACCCAGTTGACAAAATGGGCTCACTCTCATTTTCACTAAGAACCTGATCTGGTATATTACAGCATTTTGTCATTATTAATACCATCACACTTGCATGCTACCATCACTCTCAACCACAGATGTCCTGCTGACACCCATTTTATTTTGTACTGTTGTGCTGTACCCAACAGCAGTGTGCAACTTATACAAGCAGGAACACATATGATGACATTTACTGCCCACACATATCCATCTATCACCTCCTATAGCATACCTGGACAGGCATACCTTATTATGCAGGTTGTTGAAGATGCAAGCCAGAGGTGCTTTGAAAGATAGATGCGGCAGTCAGCTATGTCAATGCTTTCCTTTAAATGCAGTGAAGTGTACTTTCCTGTACTATAATGGATATTAATAATCTAGTGTGTCCCAAAATGATACATATATGTCTGGTGTCGTTTGAGCTCTAAAATCCAAACCAACGACTGGGATGAGGGTCCACTTCTTTTGTGAAGTGAGGGACACCAAAAACTCCTCAACCTTAACAAGGCACTCTAATGTTGGTGATTGGGCAGCTGTGATGGACAAGTCTGCTGCAATGTCCTGTAGCTTTTCCTCTGCATGGAGAATCATATCAGTAGCCTTTAAGTGAACCTATTATAGTGACCCTATTATGGCTGCCACAGCATTCCATGCTAAACTACTTTCTGGCTATCTGGTCCTAATACTGCTACGGACAGCCTGCAGTAGCCCTTTATTCCCCTGGGCTGTGAATTTATCTGCTCTTGGGTGACCAGGTCAAACTAGTACATGCTCACCTGTATGTATGGTACATTGAAGAATTCTTATAGTCATGGCCATCTCTTCACTTTTTTTGCACCTGGTTATCAGCAATAATTAATGCTCAGCTCATGCTCCAGGCTTCCATCCATTTCTATAATGTACCCAAGCCCATTGGCTCCCACTTCCCTTTATGTACCTGTTTATCAGCCACAGTTAGTGCTATGTGCAGGCTTTCTCTGCTATGTGCAGGCTTTCTCCCAAATTGCATACTGTATATATATATATATATATATATATATATATATATATATATATATATATATATATATATATTTGGATCTACTTTAGTAGATATATATCTTTATGGGTTTACTTTGTTTGGTCAAAGTTTCGAAACCCACTTGTGCGAGACCACTTGTTCAAAGTACTGAAATCACATTGGAGATGGAGATCACAATACAGTGCAGAATGGGAATATTCCCTTTTCCTTGCTGTAGTGCGATCTCGGAGTTGGTATATGGGGTGTGGGGGGCACAGCCCCCCACATTGGGGGTGTGGGGGGTGTTGCTCCCTGCAACAGATGTTTTTTGTGTGTGTGGTTTTATTTTTAGTCAACAGAACCGGTGACTAGAGTTCAGCGAAAGTGCACTTTCCTTGAAATGCAATTTCACTGAAGTGGGCATTTACTTTTCTTTTTCAAAGTAATGAAATTTCGACAAAGAAAAGTAGATCCATATATATATATATATATATATATATATATATATAGGGCAGGATTCATGAAGCCTCTGTGTAAGAGATACAAGGCTTACACGGAGGCTGCAGTTAAACGGTGTGACGTCAGCATGTCATGCATATGCATGAGGGCATGCTGACGGTCCATGGAAGACAGTAGGGGGCGTGTCTGTAGGCGGAGCCCTGCAAGCGGACCCGTCCCCAGAAGATTAAAAGTGCCCAAAGTAAACACCCACGACAGAGGCCATGGAAATGTGAATAAACACAACACAACACATGCCCCCACAGACTATGAACATAAAATATATAAATGAACATGTTCTATATTTTTTTAAATCGTAAAGATGTTTGCCTGTGAGTGCGCTCATTTGCGCGGGCATGCCCATAGCTTAGCCACAGTTAGCAGTCAGTGGAAAAGCATATAAGAACTAAATATGCAAAGTAAGCCAAGAAGTGATAGTGTAGCGGTAGAGACATTGGCTGAAGAGCAGGCAGTCATGTTTTGAGCACCCACAACATCAATTTTTATTTTTAGTAAAATAAGCATGAAACAAGTCCCTGACAAATATGTACACATATAAAATTATATTTTATGTAAAATGTAATGAAATAGTCCATATATTTTGAAGAAATGTGAGATAACAAAACAATAAAAAATGCCAGATGTGCCTATAGCTGAGCTACAGTTTAACAAGGTGAGTGCATCTGCCCGTAGGTGAGAAGTGGTTTAACAGGTGTAAAATGAGTGCCCGTAGGTGAGCAGTGGTTTAACATGCTGAAACTGTGTGCCCCTAGCTGAGCTGAGCATAATATGCGTGCTAACAGCCAAATGAAGCGTAAACTAGTGTACCCCATTTTCACAGAGCTGCGCACCGCGCCAACAAGCTAACCGACGGGCAACATTGAGCAATCTGTATCAAAACTGCCTTTACACAGACACATCCCCTAGCCTGTCTAGACAGTCATAAAATATAAAAAGCAGTGGCCAGGTTCGAACCCAGGATACCATGCACCATAGTCAAGGTATTGAACCACTAAGCCATGACAGCAGTACCTAGAAATTCAGTAATAGCAAATATATAGGAATGAATACAAAGTTGAGCATGACAAAGCAGGTTTTGTGAAGTTGATACAATTCCAAAATGGCCAATCACAGATAAGTGTGGGAAAAACGGCATATATAAGCCCCATAGGCGGGAATACACAGCATAAACGATTGTAGAACTAACTTGCAGCCAGAATGTCAAGAGTAGGTGAGGGTAGTTGCTTTCGAGCACAGAGGTGGGGCGTTGAGGAGTCCAGATACATGGTCTGGCTCGTAGCCCACAATCATGAGGCCCAACTCATGCAGGGCCAGGTCTTGTGGGGAGCATATAGGGCTGAGGCGTGGGACCGGTTGGCTCATGATCTCACCAGTGCCACAGGGATTCCAAGGACTGGTGAGCAGGACCGTCACCACCATGCGGACCTGAAGAGACGTAAGCAGGACCAATTGAACCTTTGGATCCAGGAGGCCCGGCAAATGCCCAACGCCCCACTACTGAGTAAGTTACATTTAATTATGTATGTAAGAAATTAAACTAGCTGATATTATGGAGATGTGTATTCCAATATTACTTCATTTATATTACAGCTGCAGGTGTCCGTTCTGTGAACCGCAGAGCCTATGGCGATAGGCTGGTGCGGTTGCACCACCAGGCAGGTCAGTAATCCACTCCCAGTAACTGTAAAGAAATATAAAAGTATGACAGTCAGCAAAAGAGTGCAGTGTAGTCACTAAGTAATAAAATGTGCAAGTAACAGTGTAAGAGTGTTTGCAAGTATTGCTGGATTACAAAAGTGTGTTGCAGTCTGTAATCCAAACAGAAAAAGGAAAATGTCAGAAATAAAGTCCGAAATAAAGATGCCCCACCTGTAATATAATAGTACACAACCTGCAGCAGGCTGAAAAGTACAGCTGCAGAAGATGAGCAAATCACATGTGTGAAATATGAAATCCTGAAACATGACAGAAGTGAGACTGCTGGAAAGGATTGTAATAACTACAGGTAAAACATGTCAATAAAGCCTAGAAGTAAGTACCATCCTGAACAGTAAAATGAAAACAAGTGAGAGAGTGTGAGAAAGAGTTATGCATCCACCAATAAAGTAGTAATAACCCCTGAATAAAGTATACTGCAGGCAGTACAGAATGAAATGAATGTGACAAGTAGAACCAAACTGCGAAATCTGTTCAAGGTGTTGCTGCATCTGGAATGTGTATCCCAAAATCTGGATATGTTGCTCTCAGTCTGCAATATGCAGATAGGATGATTGTCTGATATACCAAACATCCACACTTGTCTACAGCTATATAAAGCAAATGTAGCAGGATGATGTAGCTGAACAAAGCTAGATATGAATGTGTATGAAGAACAATAAAATGAATATTGATGTTGCAGTAACAGTCCTATCACCAAGTTGAAGTAGTTATCATATAGGAAACTGTAGTTAGAACAGTAGTGTGTATATATGTGCAGCTATTAGAAATGTACAGCATATGTATTGGTATTCGAAGGTGTTAATATTATTTTCTTCACCCCACCCTATAACCACATATAATCCATTCCACGTGAAATTGGTATGTGCAATCACAATTAACACCCCTGGACATTTGTCCTGTTGGGTCATAAATATTTGCATGTACGTTGATGCATCTGCCCTGTTCATACATCCAAACCTAATGGCCTGTTGCCATCAATCAACCCTGCATGTTGTTGGACAATGTATTGCTGTTCAAATTATGCATGTGTTATGCTTGCTGTTCAGTGGTGTGAATATCTGGGTGTTTGGTTAATGGGAATACTAATGCATGCTGTTACAACTAATTGCGAATGGTATTGTATGTTACTAACCCAAACTGTCATGACATAATGCAAAACATAGGACGACAGGGAAGGCGGGTTCCAGTGGACCCACCTCTCCCACCTCAGCTGGTGAGTGCACCTGGCACCAATGCCTAGTCTGGACCATCCTCCGGTGGCCCTGTGCCACCTGCAGGTGGAAGTACAGCAGGGGATGGGGCCTGTCCCCCATCTGCAAGTGTGGCCGGAAGAGAACCACCACTCACCCTCTGTAGCATCCGGACTGTGGTGTGTAGGGAGATCCGGGACTCTGTTCTTGGGCCCCTACGCCAGCTTGAGGCACAGGTGGCACAACTTACGGGCATGCCTGTTGCCCGGCCTACAGATCCCCCAGCACAGCCCTGTCCTGGGCAGTGAAGGAACAGTGGCAACTGCCCATGGGTGGGGATATCAGTTCCA
This sequence comes from Protopterus annectens, assembly GCF_019279795.1. Classification (NCBI taxonomy): domain Eukaryota; kingdom Metazoa; phylum Chordata; order Ceratodontiformes; family Protopteridae; genus Protopterus; species Protopterus annectens. Next base: position 1,469,345,706 of record NC_056741.1, on the reverse strand, counting down.
CTGTTGCCATCTGTGGGCTCATGGGCTCTGGATATACAAACATCCGTCCCTGTCAATTGTGTAACCCCCCACACGTGTCATACACCGCCCCTGTATGCGTCTTGCTTGTCTTGTCTGTTGACCTACCCAACCTACCTCCCCAGCTATACCAACTTCCTTCACCTGACATACCACTCTCACCTGAAAAAAAAAAAAAAGGGCACTCTGTACCCACAAAAAAATTACGCCCCATACATAGCTACCCATTCTGCACACATGTCTGCTGGACATGGAAACTATCAATTACAATTGGCTGTACAACAAGTATTATTGTTGTCCTGACACCTCTCTCAGGGGTGGAAGGTTTCAAATGTCACACCAAATTACATACATATGCACAGCTGTTGCTGATGAAGAAATGGGCAGCTATGGGCCTTACCTACATCCCTCCTGCAAAACCCAAGCTTGTTTCCCTACTGTCTTACCCTCTTTGTGACCCCTTTTTCACCACTTTCCTGCCTCTCCATTTTCATTTCTTTCAAAGAAAATAGCGCAGGTGTGCGCCAGAGTAAGCACTGTTAAGCGGTTGTAAGCGGGTGTGCGTGGAGCTGAACGCCAGTGAGCATGCGGGAGCTCCACGCAAACCAGCGCTAACCCGGTTACAACTGCTTAAAACTGCCTTAGTCACTCTGATTGACAGGTCCTATAGTCAGTTCAAAAGCAAAATAAAATCCCACTGTCAGTCCCAAACTCAGGACCTTGGAAACACTAGTCTGCATGACCAACCACTAAGCCATGACTCTTATTCAAGAACATTGTGCTAAAATAAATATATCATGTAATAGTAGGAATGAATGTAAAGGGAATATAGGATGTGTAGTACACAAAGCATGTCATTCATACTTACTGTCAAAACTAGTGGATTTCCATAATAGTAGTGTGTGAACAGAAACAGTCATGCTAGTTGGTAGCTAGTAGGTAATAATGTCAGTTAATGTACATATATAAATGTATGTATATTTAGATATATATATATATATATATATATATATATATATATATATATATATATCCAGGTAATGGATGCAAATTCGCTACTCATGCCTACCATGGTTTAGTAAGTGTGGCAGTGTCATGCAACCATGGTAGGCATGAGTAGCGGATTTGCATCCGCACCTGGTAAACGTCCTGTTTTTTTGTTTTTCTGATTTCACTTTGTCCTCCTTAAGTCAAGTCATAATGTTTTGAGTTGTCGATCAACTCATAGGGACCCATATATATATATATATATATATATATATATATATATATATATAGTTGTAGGTGTCAGTGTGCATACGCACTTACTACAGGAAACAGGAGAGAGGAATGGAGAAATGTGAATCTACAACACAGCCAGAATCATGAGAGAGATATTAACCTTTACACTCACAGAACAGTGTCCACAGCATACCAGCATGGTCCCCGCCCTTACAATCTGAAAGGGCAACACCTATCTCACATACCCTTTTATAGCACTGTCCTGAAATCACAGTGAGAACTGCAATCAGTACACAACTGGCTGCATGCAATTAGCAAATGATGGCTTACAATTGGTGCAGAGGCCATCACATGGACTTATGCAGATACCTACAAAAGCATCCTGTATTCACACTCCACACATGCAATATGTTCATTGCACTGTCTGGAGGCAGACAGAGAGAGAGAGAGAGAGAGAGAGAGAGAGAGAGAGAGAGAGAGAAAAAAAAATAACAACACAAACAACAACACACGGTACACAAACTGAGTTGAAGCTGTCAGCAGTGACAGTACCAAGCCGTGCCAGCAGCAGCAGGAAGCTGTAGTAGCAGTAACACAACCAGCTGTGACAAACACAGGTAATGTAAAGTAACAGGATAATAGTCTGCATACTGTGAACCCTCCATATGTGTCATAGGTCTGTATCTATAGGTATGTCCATGTGATATGTTGTGTGCACGTAGTTCCACCCAAAGGGGATGACTATACATTACATGTCATTCAGTGTTAAGCCATGATCCTGGCAGCAGTTTTCTGTTGCAGTGAGGCCTGTCTGTAGGATGTGTGTGTCAGCTGGTGTAACGACTATGGCGCTTAGTTAGCAGTCATCTGGGAACTTTGTCATCCACAACCCGCACATGTTTGCTTTTACATTTGAGAAATAAATGCCAAACAAGAGGGGTCCTAGGACAGATGCCTGCGGGATACCACATGTGACTGGCATTGAGACTGACATGGCTCCTACAATATCGATATTATGGATTCTGTATGTCAACCAGTGTGCAACCCATCATGTGACATATGTAGTAACATGTAAGCTAATGAGCTTGTCTATGATGCCTGAGTGGAGTACTGTGTTGAAGGACTTAGGCAAGTCCAGGTAGGCTGTATGGATTGTGTTGCCCTCATCAATGGCTGTAGTGACTGTTTTGAATGGTCAACCAGGTTCAAAAGGCAGGATCAGCCCATCACAAAGGCAAACTGGCCGGGAACAAGTGTCTGCTGGTACACAATATCACTGTATATGTGTCCCATACTGAATCATTCCATAGCTTTGCAGACCAGGCTGGTTTAAGCTTACGGTGCGGTAGTTCCCAGGGTCAGTAGAGGTGCCTCCTCAGTGGAGTGGGACCACTGTTGCTGTATGCCAGTGTTCAGGTACATATCCCGTAGGATGGCAAAGGTTAAATATCAGTCTTATATGCGGTTGTATGTCCTCTTGGAGTTCACGTAGCACACATCCAGGGATACCATCAGGTCACATTGATGCTGTGTGTTCTGCTTTGCTGAGGGCGGCCCTCACCTGGACATGTGAGATGATAGGGAGGTTACATTCAGCTGTGATAAGTATTTCTAAGTGTAGGGGAGAAGGAGGGGGGATACATGCACCGAACCTGTCTGCAAGAATGTTGCCAATATCTGTATGTTCGGTGAATGTTATGGAGGTGTGTAGTAACTCAGAGCATATCTGAGGCATTTGGTCCATATGTGCAACATAACTGAAGAAGGCCTTGTGGTTATCTATAGTGTTCGTGGCCATTTCCCACCCAGAGTAGGCCATGGATGTTGTTATGAGAGACCATAGCTTATCACCAGTGCTGACCACAGATGCCTTCCCTTAATGTGAATCTGCTCTGTCCTGCAGTAGCCTCCTTCTATCGTTATACAATCTGCCTTTGGCTGGGGTCTACCGGACAGGATGCCTAACCTTTGTGCATAGGGTCTGGGTTAGAAATGTGTGTGCATGTTCCATGCAATCTTTGGGATGTCCATGGGAAGCATTCGCAAAGGGGTCAGCAGTGTGAGTTGTGGCTTCCACTGGCCCAGTGGGCTGCATGGATACCATCTCAGTCCTAAAAAGTGAATAACTGTCTAATCACATACATATCAAAGTAGTCTACTGTGCTGGTGGTGGTGGTGGTGGGATATGTATATCCAGGCCGAGTAACTTGTGTCCAGATCACACTAGTGGATGGCGTTGCACATACAGTACGTTGGTATGAACCCCCAGAGTGAGGTTGTGCATTGGACCTGTCGCAGTGTGCTGACCGATGGGGCATGCTACTATGTTGTATGGAATGTGGCAGGTATTGTTGCACAGGTGTTGGCTGAGCACTGATATCTGGCCATGTACTTGTGTATCCACCAAGAGACACACACATGCTACATATGGGAGTAGTAGTATATCACTACAGTTGAGTATCATGTATAGTATGTGTGCCATATATTGCTGACATAGTCTGCTGATATCTTGTTTGTGTTCTCTTCCAGGGACATGGCGCATCAGCGTAATCCTGCCTACTCTGCAGCAGAAGATGAGGAGATACACCAAAGCCTGGTGCGGGATTATGACATACTGTTTTCCCGCACCATCCAGAATCAGCAGGAGAGGGCTGCACTGTGGCAAGATCTTGTCCATAGGGTAAATGACATTGGCACGCATAATAGGACATATGAGCAGGTACGACATCACTGCAGTGATTTAATCAGAAATGTCCGTCAGCATGCGTCGGATATCCACAGGCAACAGGTTGCCACAGGAGGTGGGGTGGCCACACAAACCCCCCCTCACCAGACTGGAGGGGCTACAGCCCCAGTGTTGTGGCTCCAGCCCCGGAACAGCAACAGCAATACACCTGCATCATGATGGAGGCTGGATCCACACAGCAGCACGACATGGAGCGTGCAGGTAATATGCCATATGTACACTTGACTGTTCTGTACACTGTTAGTTTATGCATGTGTAAAGTGTGTCCGTGGTATGTAGCTGTCAACATAGTATGTAATTGTGCAGGTGTGATATTGCCAATATCAGCAGCTGACGTGTGAAAGGCAACTGGTGTATCATATGCAGTATCAATGGCACAGTTGTGCCGACTGACATTAATCTCCTCATTTCTGCAGGTCCCTCACGTGTTACAGCAAGGCAGCCCATCCATGCTGGTGAGTGTGTTTTAACAATACCTATAATAGTCCTGATAGTGCTAGTAATACTAGTGTAACTCAGTAGTGCTCTGTGTGTATACTGAGGGGTGTGCATGTGTGCATGTGTGCATGTGTGCCTGTGTCCACGTGTGCATGTGTGCATGTGTGCATGTGTCCACATGTGCATGTGTGCATGTGTGCCTGTGTCCACGTGTGCATCTGTGCATGTGTGCATGTGTGCATGTGTCCACATGTGCATGTGTGCATGTTTGCATGTGTGCATGTGTGCATGTGTCCACATGTCCACGTGTGCATGTGCCCATGTGTGCATGTGTGCATGTGTCCACATGTGCATGTGTGCATGTGTGCATGTGTACACATGCCCACATGTGCACATGTCCACGTGTGCATGTGCGCATGTGTGCATGTGTGCATGTGTGTATGTGTGCATGTATGCATGTGTGCCTGTGTCCACGTGTGCACGTATGCATGTGTGCATGTGTGCCTGTGTCCATGTGTGCATGTGTGCATGTGTCCACGTGTGCATGTGTGCATGTATGCATAAGTGCATCACTGGTAACATTGTGTAGACATTGTAAACTGTGTTTCCTGTCTTCCTCCCACAGGTTCTGGTGCTGCTCTGATGTCCTGCAGCAAGGAGCCTGAATCTGGTGCCACAGGTACTGATAATGATGATATCTGTGTAATGGCACAGGAAGGTGTGTCAGGGTCCGTCATTGGTCAGCCAATTGACAGTACACAGCTGTCAACCCCATCATTGCGCACAGTCATCCTGCCAGTACATCCTATGTCACCATTGTCCCTAGGTGATGGACAGGATACAGTGGCATTGACCAGGGTAATTTGGTATCTGTGGCACATGCATCCCCACACAGCAGCCATGGGCAGGGTCCTGCGATGGTACCACACAGACAGTTGCCCATGGGTTCTCATGGGGGCATCCGTGGGCGTACAGCCTCTGGCAGACGTGCCCAAAGAGGTCTGTCAACCTCAGCTATGTTTCGGGCTGTCATGCAGGCACAGTCGCGTATGGAATGGTACACCAGACAGGGTCTGAGGGAGCTAAGAGCATGTCGCACAGCCATGGCTGACAGTATGCGTGACATCGGATGCTATCCATAATTTCACCGATGTCATAGACAGACATTGTGGGGACATATTACAACAGTTCCACAACCACATGTCCATGAGCCAGGGCAATGGTGGACAGTTGCGGCATCGACGTGGCCGTATGCCAGCAACAGCAGCAGCTGGCAGTCGGCGCGGATGACAACAGGCCCGTGGACGCCCCCATAGTGCCAGCAGCAGCCCCAGCAATGCTGGGTCTGTGCTGTCATCGGAACACCCCAGGAGACCATGTGCACATGGCTCTGGACAGTCCCAACAGGGACCTGTGTCCAGTCAACACACTCCCACTTCTGATGACAATACCCAGTCTGGCTTATTACCGGATACTGTCCGTAGCACCCTTGCCAGGCACAGGTACCATGTCTATGCCCACAGACACTGATCTGTATGACCTGCCAGGTGTAGTCTATGGCTGTCCACAAACTCCTGTATATGGCAGCCATGAGGTGGAACTGTGTGTGTGCATACACACATGTGAAATGTTAACACCTAGGGCTACCACATACACGCATATACTGCACCAACAGAGCCCCACCCTGTACTGCTGTCCCTCACCAACACACATACACACACATGTCAATTGGTGGTATCAGTGGCAGACTCAGGCATACCTAATTCACACCCTGTGCATATGATGAAACTGTGCCGTCTCCTGCAATCTCCAACATGAGTGCAGGAACAGGTAAACACGTTGCTGAGGCACAGGGTGACTACATAGAAGTGTAATAGTAGTATCATGTTGGTAACAGTACAGTGTGCTGATATGACTGTGTGTATATCCCAGCATGCCTGATGCAGTAACCGTATGACTGTCCTGAATTGTTATCTACACCCATAGTAAGTACCATAGTGTAACAGCTGCACATTATTGCATACCGGTGGTAAGGATGTCAACAGATAGCCACATACATGGGTAGCACAGGGGGGAAGCTAATGCAAGTAGTGATACGCAATGATGGACATGTACAGTCATGGTGGCAAGTTGCCCACAATGACTATGCAAAGTGGATGTTTGCGCATGTTGATATGTGTGCAGTACCAATGTAATGCAAATCACAATTAACTATGACATAATATCATTTCTACCATGGACATCTGAGCTGTGCATTCCTGGGTACATGTTGATAGTGCCTACATATTTGCACTGTTACCTACTGTTAGTGTTACCCCTTCTTTGTTGTTCAATGGACTACTTCCAGCCCTGCTTACTGTAGCTTTGTTTGCATGCATGTTCGCTTGGGTTCCCTGGAACACTGCTTCCACCTGCAATGCAGAGTTACAGTGCTTCTGTGGACTCCTAGTGGCATCTGCATAGCGTACTATACATATGTCAAGTTTCCACATGACAGAACGTCACTGTCTGTCCTGTTCGCATGTACGTTGCCTGTGACACATTGCACATGACTTACCTGGCATTTACCCACGTGTGCAGCCATACATGCCAGTGCTATGAAATCAGTAGCAGTACACCCACACATACACACCTTCAGTATGTTGTTCCCCATTGGCCCTATGTGTTGGTAATCACCATGGCAATCACACCACTATGGTAGCATGTGCAACGGTAACCTGTGAATCACCTCTATGGTCCAGTTGTGGTTTAAGTGAGTCATGTGGCAATGTCACAGCTGCCACATGTATGCAGTCAACCCTCACCCCTGGCCAGGAATGTACAACACATGTGTGGGATGCCACACCACATAGCCAATCTGGGGACTGAGCACTCTGAACCCAGTACTGCCATACCCTGTCAGGTGGCATGACATACTACAGTGACTACAATACCAGTCTGACATAGACCCGCACTGACAACAATGTGAACACACTGGGGCATACTTGGAGACTCTGAATAGCATCCTGCCTGAGCATCACACACCTCCGCAGCTGGCACACAGGCATACGTTACGTCGGAACAGAGCACATGCCACACATGGCACACACATCCCATGTGCCACACACTCACAGCCTGTAGGGCTACACAACACACCTGCTACAGATGTGTCAGGTACTTCTCTTGGCCGCTGCAGTGGGGTCCCGCTCAACAGGCTGTATATGGTGAAGGTCACAGTGATATGCCTGTGGGACACTATGGTCCACCGCAAAACACATGCATACAGGTCAGAGGCATGGACACATATGATTCAGTCAGTGACCTTGCCACTATGGCTGACCTGAGACATACCTCCCTGGACTATATGATAGGGAACATAGAAGGGATCTTTCAGCATGTGGCATGGGCCAGTATGAGCCTGATCTTGGTTGCCATCATATCATCACCAGGTATGCTACCACTATATGTAGGAAGGGTGTTCTATGTCTACATTCTGCTCAATCTCCAATGTCATTCATAGGGTATCCACTGGCTGTCAATGTGTGCTTACATGCTAGGGAAGCCACAATGATTTGCGAGGGGCAGCTTGTATGTGACACCCATGGGCCATTGTATATTGGCGAAGCCCCTTGATACACACATAGTGCCTTTTGCTGCAGGACACGGATTACATAGCCACCTCCATGGGTATCACACAGGATAGGACACTAACAGTGATGCTACACAACACCAGCAGTGTACACCGCAAGATGCATGCACTGGACACTGTCCTCAGCACGGTGAACTGCAATGTCTGTGCAGTACCAGAGTCCTGATTCACGGCTCACAGGTGCAACCCATCACTGCCAGGTTATACCTCATACCATGCCTGTCATCCCCTACACATGTAACACACATGGACAGGGGGGTGGTATCCCAAGGCACCACAGATACACACACCTCCAGGTTGTTGGCACAGCACAAAGCATCAGGGCCTATTCATTAGCAGGTAACAGTGTGTTGGACTGCCATCTGGTTCATAGCCTGGCACACAAAACCCTCCCATACACAGGACACCCACCTATCCTCCCTAACAACACTGGCAATATGACAGTCTCAGGAAATGTCTTTATATGGCTGGACTGCATCCAGCCAAACATTGTGCGTGAGAATTACTGTAGCTACAACACACTAGCTGAAAGGTTCCCAGCATGTGGTCACTGAATTGCAGTGGAATAACATGTTACAACTCCCACAACAGGTGGGAACATGCAGCACCTGTTCATCGACTACATGTAGACTATATGGCCCAGACCAGATGTGTATCCCCTGCTGTAGGTATTATACCATATACAACCCACACTGTATAGACACATACCGCGTGCGGCCCCTGCACAGTAAGACACAGTCATATTGTTATGCACTGCGAATACCATTTATCCACTCGATGCACGTGTCAGACATGGTAACTACTGCAGGTCACAGGTATTTATGTGTATGTGTCACACACATACATCATGTGTGCATTGCCATTGCTGGTTTAGGCAATGGCATGCATTGTTATGCACAGAAACCCACACAAGGTCATATTGTGTGACACAACCACATGTGGCAGTTGTGGGTTTCCAAAAAATACCTATCTGTGCTCTGACAATGGTAATAGACCCAGTAGCAGAGCGCACTATTGGCATTACTGGCCAAGTAGCCCTGTTTGGCTGTACTGATAGTGTGGTGACATGCCCTGTGTTTACTGGGGGAATATGCAGCATCTGGTGTATTGTATTATTTGCCAAAAGGACCTGTTCTCTCACACTTGCAATTACACACACCCTACTACCCCCCCACACCCACACTTGCCATTTGCAGGATTTATACCCCTACCTAACTATGTCATGACACGTGAGAGAGATGCATTAGTGAAGTGCACTATTCGGATTACTAGGAGGTTCCTCTTCTCCGGCTGTACTTATAGGGTGCTGACATCATCAGTGTTTGGAAAGGGTAATGTGCATCATGTAGTGTGATCTCCTGATTGCAAAAAAGCACATGTCTTTCATACAGAATTGTACACACACAAACTCCCCACATCCAAACACACACACTTGCAATTTGCAGGTTTCAAACTCCTACCTAACTATGTTATGACACTTGAGAGAGACGCATTAGCAGAGTGCGCTATTTGGATTATTGGGAGGTGTTCCTTCTCCAGCTGTATGTATAGGGTGCTGACATCATCAGTGTTTGGAAAGGGTAATGTGCATCATGTAGTGTGATCTCCTGAGTGCAAAAAAGCACATGTCTTTCATACAGAATTGCACACACACAAACTCCCCACATCCAAACACACACACTTGCCATTTGCGGGTTTCAAACTCCTACCTAACTGTGTTATGACACTTGAGAGATGCGTTAGCGGACTGTGCTATTCAAATTACTGGGAGGTTTACCTTCTCCTGCTGTACTTATAGGGTGCTGACATCATCAGTGCTTAGATAGGGGTATGTGCATCCTGTAGAGTGTTTTCACAGTTGCCAAAAGGGACATCTCCCTCACACAGACTTGCACACACATTAACCCCCCTCCACACACACTGGGCAGTTGCAGGATTCAAATCCCTACCTAACTATGTTATGACACTCGTGACAGACGCATTAGCAGAGTGCGCTATTCGCATTACTGGGAGGGTTCCTTTCTCCTGCTGTACTTATAGGGTGCTGACATCATCAGTGCTTAGATAGGGGAATGTGCATCCTGTAGAGTGTTTTCACAGTTGCCAAATGGGACACTTCCCTCACACAGACTTGCACACACATCAACCCCGCTTAACCACACACACTGAGCATTTGCATGGTTCAAACTCCTACCTAACTATATTATGACACTTGAAGGAGACGCATTAGCAGAGCGCGCTATCCGAATTACTGGGCATCTGTTCTGCACCTGCAGTATTTATAGGGTGCTGACATCTTTATTTCTACAGAGGTATGTACATCTAGTACTACCTGTCAGGTGGAGGATAGCATATATATGCATTTGCAGCCACCTACTTCAGGGTCAGATATGCACATCGCACTGGCAGGTTATGTTCTATACCATGCTTTGTGACCACAGGACCTGTAACACACAACACAACCAGTCCAGAACACCACTCCCACATCCAGGACACACACTTTGCTTCCCTGGGAACAGTGCCGGGATATGCAGGTGTTCACATACACCATTCCAGTTGTTAACATCAGGTACTGGCATATTGTTTGTGGGAACTACTCAGGCCTCTATAACTTGAACCTACAGCCACTACAATTTGTGGGTCCATGTGCTATGGCAGAACCACCCACCACAGCCACATGGGGGAATACATATTGCACCTGTCCATCTGCAACATGGGTACTCACTGTTCCACACCAGAGGTAGACCACCATTGTTGATATCTGACCATACCCACCTTTCCCTGGACATCCATATCCCATCCCCACCCCCAGGCAAGGTTGTCACTGCAAACAAACTGTATTTAGCACAAGCAGACTCTGCACTTGTGAAGACTGGGGTGGACGACTTCAAAGGACCCATGCTGGGGGACTATACTGGCCATTCTGCATAATCCTTGACAATTGCATTCTATGAGCGTGTGTAAGGTTTGCATTGATCATGCTATCCCACATATACCCATGACTGCTCCACAACAAGACACCTGTCAGGTGTACACCAGCCATATATGAGCCGTCCAACAGACAGAGTGAGCTAATAAATTGCAGAGCTGTAGCCCACAGAGGGAGGACATCTGTGAACAGTACCGGCACGACACGTCATTCCCACATAATCATCACAACACAGTGTTGACAGTGGAATTGTCCAGACAATGCAGATAAGGCTCCCCTCAGTCTGTTATTGACGCCCACTTACTGTTAGAGGTCCTCAGCAACCCTCTTCCAGCACACACCAACAACATGGATGTGGCTTAGCACATTCAAACCCTGGGATCTCCACTGTGCCCCTGCTTGACATAGGCACAGCTCACTAGCCTGACACGTTGCCTTATGTGACCTACTTTACAGTGGCACAGTAGCCTACTGTACTGGGGATGCAGATGCCAAGCACACTCTGGCTAAGCTGTCATTCCCTAGGGTAACAAGCCTAGTATTGACCTCTACACCCATATGTTTATTTGTCAGATGCACAAGATTTGTTGCTGTTAGACTGTTTGCAGGTCTTTATTGCCATAGCATTCCCTGTTCCTATGAACAACTTGTGCACCTGTGGAAGATGTTTGAATATGAGGGCAATCCACCATATCACTTATGTCTCTGTAGTCATTTACTGTGTGCACTGGGCAGATTGCTGTGTTGTGGTTGGTTCCTGGAATGACACGTACAAATACCAGATATGTGTGGCCAACTGCTAAACAGAGATATGGCCTAAGTGTGTGAGAATGCCCAGTTCAGCCTTTCCATGGCATGTTGTCTGACACATGCCTCATTTATCAAAGTGTGCGAGCATGCCCAGTGTGAGCTTTCCATATGTTGAACTCTGCAGTCCACCACATATTTGGATGTGTGTGAATTTCAACAATATCTCACATTTATGGTTGTGTGTTGGGTGTCATGTTGTGTACTAACTGGCCAACTGCTTCATGTCTGCCACAACAGGGATTATACTGTGCCTGCAGGGATTGCATGGGATACTTTGCATACAGTTGTCAACATCCTTTCATAATGACGTAACATTGTAGTACCGTATAGTGTACTGGTTCAGTACTTTCACTGTGGTGGACAGTATCCTGGGCTTTAGTCCTATCACTGCTTGACATCTTCATAGTGAGCACAACAGACTGTGTAGGGGCCAGTTGTGCACATATGACCATGTTGCATTATGTTCATATATGGACTACCTACACCAGGCTTGTCCAACATTGGTAGTGTATTCCACAACATAGGTAGACATTGGCAAACACTAGCGATGTTCCCTAGGCCATTTCTGATGCTAGTCACAGAGTGTGTTTGTCCTTCGACACACATTGTAACTGGAGTTTGCCATGACATATGTCATGGTTAGTATACTGTGCCTCCGTCTACCTCTGACATAACAGTGGTACCCAGGGTTAACCTACCATCTCCCATCCACTCATCAGGATTCCTCTTGAGGGGTGTTGATAGGTGACTCTCTGGCTAACCTGTACTGGGAGTTTACTCAAGAGTGGGGGTGGCTTCTGTGTTATGGATCATTCTGTACAGCTTGTCCTATGTATGTCAGTGCTGGGGTTCAGGTCTCTCATGTGCATAGCTCACTGCCATTCAGATTGTACAAGGTGCAGCATATTCATTGATTCCAGCTTGGACATTGCTTCATACATCAGACACAGCTTGCCTCTGGGTGGGCAGTATGGCAGTGTGTGGAGCTGCAGTTTGTTTAATCAGGCAACACATGGCATCTGTTCATGCTCTTTGCTACTCCTGGTGGGGTACTGTTGTGGACTTTACAGTTGATGGAGGTGTCTGCTGAGGTATATCCCACAGGGGCTATTGTAGTCAATTGTGACGCTGATGAAGGATGACTGCAGAGCCACAGTGACCTCCCCGTATCTACATCTGACAACCATCATGATTGGGTGGGTATATGGTATGTTTCTGCGAACACTACTGCCACATGTTTGTCCAATGCAGGATATCTATCACCTTGTGTCCCCAGGTCTCTCATTACATGTTAGGTACGTAATGGGTTAACACCTGTGTGGTAATTGGTGGGCACTTACTGTATATCCACGGTGGTTCTCTATACACAGTTCTGCAATTAGCTTGCTGACATGGCTATGGCTCCAGTTGTCTGTTTCTATGTGGCCCTTTTGTGGGTTGCTTGTGTCAGCTGGGGGTCGGATATGGTGGGCAGTTTGTACTCCTCTGCATACATGTTCAGTCACAGTCCTTCCATGTTGGCCTGTACCTATGGGACATATATATGGAACAGGGGTGGTCCCAGGACCAAGACTTGTGGGATGCCACTCATATCTGCTTTGTAGTCTGACATGGATGCAGCATGTCTGACCATGTCAGTTCTGTCCTTGGTCTGGTTTGCAACCCCTCTACTGACATAGGGGTTTATATTTAAGCTGGTGAACATATCCATACTGAACTCGTAGGGTATTGTCTGGAAGCATATGCACGGTCCAGCTACGCTGTGTGGACCACATTGCCCTCATCAATGACCTTAATGACTGTTTCAAATGGGTCAAACATGTTTAGGGGCAGGATCTGCATTTATGACAGCCACACTGGGTAGGGTCCGCTGTCAGTAGGTCCATGATAGCTTTATGCCTGCGGTACATACTGATCCTTTCCATAGCTGTGCAGACCAAGCTTGTCAGGATCCTGGGGTGGTAGTTTGCAGTATCCATTCAGGCAACACCTTTGTTGTGAAGGACCACTGTTGTTGTACAGTGCTCTTTGGGTACATATCCTGTGGTAAGGTTGACATTGGGCAGTAGTGTGATTTGGCATTCCATTATTCTTGGAGTCCATGTTGGCCTCAGCCCAGGACACCATCACATACCTTTGCTGCTGTGTGTTTTGCTTTGTAGATGATGGCTGTTACCTCAGCATCTGCAATGTCAGGGGACCAGCAGTCTGCTGGGATAAATATTTTGCATTCTGGGGGTTGCACTGAACCTGTCAGGTTGTATGTTGGCAATATGTGTGTGTGTTTGGTATGTTGTTTGTAATATCTGTGTGATTCAGAGCATATCTGTGAATTCCCAACATGGTTCCTACCATCAGTTGAGTAAGCCTTGTGATTATCCTTAGTGTCCTGTACAATTTGTATCTTCATAGGTTCATAGGTTCATATTAGGCTATCCTCCCTAGGGCATTAGTAAGCCTAGCCAGTGTGTGTGTGTCTTTTGCCGCCCCTTGCTATGTGACTATTATGGCCATTTATGATTTTCTTTACTGTGCCTCTGTCTGGACGTGACACAGTGAAGACCCCCAGTGTACATGTGCGATCATCCTTCCACTTGGCAATATTCCTGTTGAGGGGTGTCAGTGAAGGGCTCTGCCTAACATGGATTGGGATCCTGTTTCTGGGTGTCGGGAGCCTCTAGGTTATGTATCTGTCCCTCCAGCACATCCTATTTCATTATGTGTTGAGGCTGACATCTGTCACTCTCACAGCTCCAATGGCTTTGATTTTCTGGGGTGGAGCATGTCCATTACTCCTGTGCTGGACATGGCCTTGTACAACAGACATACAATGCCTCTGTGTAGGCAGTCTGTGACTGCATTCAGCTGGGGTGTCTACAGCCAGGCAGCATATGACATATATTTGACACCCTTTATCCTCTTGGTGAGGTACCTTTGAGGTCTTCCTAACCGCTGCAGGTGTCAGGTACGGTACATCCCATATGAGTCTTTGTACTAGATTATGGGTCTGATAAGGAACAGTACAGGGCACAGTGACCTCTGTTGATGTAGATGTGAATCCTTTCATGATACGGTGTCCAATATAGACAGTCTTCCTAGCCACATTGGCATTGTGAGTGTCACATGACAGGTTACTTTCGACTTGTGTCCCTAGGTCCCTGATTACTCCTTGCATACATAATGGTTTACCACCTATGTGGTAATTTGTGAGTACCTTGTCTGGTATTTGGTGGGACATTCATACTGTCCAGTGTTTTCAGGAAGTCTGGGTGGGGTTCCTGTGTGTGAGAGTGTGGTCTGTCGCATGCTACAGACTGTACAGCAGTTTTGACTACACTTAGGAGCACATGGGTGGTCTCCGCTGCTTTCGCATTGTCAGTTACCTGGCCGTATGGGTGTCTGTGCTGCATATGAATACTCCCCCTCCTTTGATGTTTTGGTCCAGGTGTTGGGGCCATAATGCATGATATGTGGTATAACCTGGTAGTGCTGGTGTGCTGTCAGTAGGCTTGCAGCAGGCTTCTGTCACTGCACAGACATCGATGTTCTCCATACTGGGAAGTGCCTCAGGTGCATGCATATTGCAGTTTACACATCTGGCATTGGTCAGCATTGCCCTTATGTTTCTTACCACTTATGTTTTCTAGGGTGGTGGGTTAGTCTTTTTGGCCTTGCCTACATACGGCTCTATGGAGGTGGCAAAGGCCTTATCCAGTATCCAGACGCCCAGGGGTAACAGGTGCAAGCCATCCCTGGAACAGCAGCATGGCTTGTCATGCATGACATCTCAAGTAGACAGACATTAGACCCTCTTGGACTGACAGCTGTAACTGTGCCACCTGTTAAAGCTAATCATTCTGTGTTTGTACTGTGGCATCATTCTTGGTGAGGGTTGGATGCTGCAAACGGCCATTGTCATACTGGCCTGGAGTACATACTCAGAGAGGTCATCCATGTCTCTTTTCATGTAGTCCAGGGAGGTACATCTCAGGTCATTCACACCAGCATGGACAATGAGTGCATCATATTTCTGCTTGCTTTGGGGTGACCTGCGTACTTGTGTTATGTGGCATATTGTGGCAGCCTACATGCAGCTTACTGTACCCTTTCCCTTGTTTAGTCTGGTGAGTGGGACAGCAGTGTGTCTGCCTATACAGAAACCTATTACAACTGTATCAGGCATGTTGTCTCTCCTTCTGGCCTGTAACTGTTTGGCACACCAGCTTTGTGTACTATGTGTTGCATGTGCTATGTTTGGAGGTTGTGGTTCCTTTGGGTCTGCTTTGGAGGCCTCTGTTGGTGTGGTGTGTTTGTAATTAGGGCCTCCGGGAATGTTTTTCTGTGTTTATGTGTTTGGTTTACAGTTGTGATAGGTCTATGTGGGACAGGGTTTGTGGTGTATGTGGTTACCTTCTCCTCCTGACTGGTTTTGACAGTACTGAGTTGGGGGGAGCTCAACCTCCGGTTTGGATGAATGGTTGCATCTCTCACATATATTTGTATTTATTGGGGGGAGTTGTGGGTTGTCTGTGTAGTTGGGGCAGGTGTCACATTGCCTCTGGATTCACAGATTTTACTTGTTGTGGCTGGCCTTAGTGGATTGTATGTGTGGACATATTTTATTGCCATACTACTGATCAGTGATTACTTCCCTTTTTATGTTTGCTCTATCATGTAGTAGCTTCCTCATTCTCTTGCATGGTTTGGTAATGGCTGGAGTCCAGCATGCCAAATGCCTGCGTGTATGGCATTGTGTCTTGTTGTTATTTATGATTGCATAATCCAATTATTCCTGGCTGTGTTCATGGAATGCCTGTATAACATGTTCTGTGGTGTGTCCCATATTCTGCACCTGCACATGGCCTTTCGTGGATTCCACATCTGTTTGGAGGGGTGCAACCTATGCTTTACACATGTTTTTCACTGTGGTTTTCTGGCCAGGGACTGTGGTCAGGATGTGTATATCCGGTGTGATTACTCTATGGTCTGGTCTTACCAGTGAGGGATACACTTCTCATCTTGCCATCCAGTACGCATGTTGCTGATTATTACATCCAGTATGCTTACCACTCTTGTGGGAGTGGTACGTTGTTCCTGTGCATTTTGGTTTATGGATTCTGGGAACTTTTCTCCAACTGTGTTGGTGTTAGTATAATGCTCCCAGAGTATGTCTGGGTGTTTTCAGTCAAGCAATATAATGTGGTTTGGGGGACTTGATATATTCATGTATTCCAACATAGGCCAGGTGCAGTTCCTGGTATTAGGACAGTAGTCTGCAGCAGGCTATATACTGGGAGGCGGTTTTAGCCATTGGTATTTGACCATGGCTAATCCATGCTGCTTCTTGTTGTGGTACCAACATGGGGGTGTGGTTATCCTTGACATTTATTGCTAGTCACCCTCCTTTTGTAGCTTGTTCCATGTTTTGCTGCTGTACAGCACAGTATGAGGTGTAATCTGGTAGTGTTAGGGTGCTGATGTGAGCCTTGACCCAGTTTTCTATTACAGGACTGATATCAACATTCTCCATACTGTGTGCGTTTACACTGCATGCATCTTGCTGTTTAGACTTCTGGCATTGGGTAGCATTACATCTAGGTTCCTATCCCTTGTGGTACCTATGAAGGTGGGTTTGTGTTTTGAGACTTACCTATTCAGGGCATGCTGTGGGTACTGAGAGCCTTTGCCAGTATCCATGGGGCCTGGACTGATAGGTGCACGCCACCCCTAGCAGGTGGTGCATCATTTCATGCTCAGCATGTCTTCCCAGGTTGAAACACATTGGCTCCCCTTTGACTAACTGCATTACTTCAGCCAGTTATTGCAATTGATCATCCCATCGTCATTTTGTGGCTTCATGCTTGGTAAGGGTGGATGTTAGTCAGGGTCCTCAAGTGTGCATATAGTACATGGTGTTACATTACTTAACACATGGCATTCATGCCTCAGGTGGTGCTGCAGGGCTGCCTCTGTCGGATGCACATATTACACTCCCTGTACATTGTTGTGAGCAGGTCATGTCATTTTAGGCATCCCTGTTATTATTTGAGTGAGTCAGAGGGGGTATCATTATCAGGGTTCCTACTAAGCCAGTGTATGTGCTATGGGTTGCCTCTTTGCCAAGGCCAGGGCATACTGGGCACGCCTCCTTCTGCCTACTGGAGCAGACTCAGGTTGTTCCTCCTCCGAGTCACGCTCTGCCTGTGATGGCCTTGACAATGGTGGGGGGCTGTTTGGCCCAGCCCTATGCTGGTCCTGCTGCAGCTGTTTTCACAAGATTATATTATGTAGCATAGCACATACCATGACAATTTGGGTACATGTAGTTGGTGAGTACTGCAAGGCTCTACCAGATGTGTCCAGACACCGGAACCATGACTTGAGCAGTCCAAACACATGCTCTATTACATTACATGTTTGTGCATGTGCCTCATTATGGCGTTCCTGTTCAGGTGTGTGTGCGTTTCTGATGGGTGTCATCAGCCACGGCTCCAGTGCATAACCTGCATCCCCCACTAGGTGTCCGTGTGGGATGTCCCCATTCGCAAATGTCTGGTACAGCTGTGTCAAATGCCAGATGTGGGAATCATGGTAGCTCCCAGGGCAGCCAGCACATACATTCAATATTATGCCCTGGGCATCACACACGACCTGGCAGTTGATGGAGGGGAAGCCCTTGCGGTTAATGTAGGCCCTGCCCCGCTCACCGGCTGGTGCTTTGATGCATATGTGCATGCAGTCTATTGCACCCACTACCTCAGAGTATTCCGCTATTTGCTGGAAGAGACGCATATTGTTGGCCAATACCTCACGGGCATTGGGGAAATATACATGATCACCGACATGTGCTGACATGGCATCCAGGAACTGGTGCAGTACCCTGGAGGCTGATGCCTGTGATATCCCCATCATATCACCAGTTGGTCTCTGGAAGGTACCTGTTGCTAGTATTCTTAGGCCA
The DNA here is from genome assembly GCF_019279795.1 of Protopterus annectens. NCBI lineage: Eukaryota > Metazoa > Chordata > Ceratodontiformes > Protopteridae > Protopterus > Protopterus annectens. The sequence continues at coordinate 1,469,326,955 of NC_056741.1, read as the reverse complement.
ACACATACCTTGGTTTCCACTGGGATGGGTTCCCCTCTGTTGGTTCTGTGTGTGAGGCGTGGCCTGCACAGCTCGACTATTTGCTGCAGGAGCTCTCTGTCCACTCTATAGCGCTCTACTATCTCCAGCTCATGTAACCCGTGGTAGGTGACCCTGGGCCTGTACACTCTTCTGCGTCTCCTCACTGTGGGTTGTCTGGCACCATCTGCATTGTCATCACCCTCAGCAAGTTGCCTATGTCTTATTATGACAGCTATGGCAGCCCCTAGCATTTCTGCTCTGAGTTCTGATTTTCAGTTTTCACTTCTAATAGCTTACTCCTGTCTTGCAGTGTCTCTTGAGAGAAACATCCTGCACTGCTGTTTGCTGAGTTTTAAGTGCTGGGCTGGGCTACTATTCTGCCTGTGTAATTGCCTGTTTCTAATTGTTTTCACCTGCTAGCTCTAGCAGTATTCCCTGCTAGCTTCCTACTAATTCTGTTGCTTCCTTTTTCCTTTCTGTTTCCTCAGGGGGGGGAGCAGCGTTGCATACCAGCAGAAACGCTCTCAAAGTGGCTTACACGCGCGCACACATGCTTACACGGTTCAGGATCTGCCTATTCGGGTTAAAACGCGCGCACACCAGTGCAAACAGTGTTACGATTCTACCAACACGCTCCCACATGCTCAGTCTGCCTTACACGGGCGCACACTGCCCTACTCGCACTTCATGGCGTGCACACATGCCCATGCACGACCAGCAAGAAACTTTGGTGTAACTAATAGTGTACACCTTCCATTTCTTGACTTTCCCATGCTTATCTTGTGGCACTCCTCTTTCCCTGATCTGTGTCTGTCATCTGTCATGTTACACTGACCTCCAATGAACTGCATTTCTTTCTACCATTCCCCCCTGTGATGTCACCTATCTCCTACTCTATTCCTCCCCCTTATGTATCTCTTACACTACTCAGACTGTGCTCATTTGCTATGTGACTGTGGGATTCAGTATCCTAACCCTCATTTACATGAGATTGCCTACTAATGCTTAGTTACATGTCTTACACTCAGGTAAATCCACAAAAACGAATCGAAGGCAGGAACACCAGAAGTATTGCACAAATCCACAGTTTAATAACTCAAACGTTGAGACAGAATATAATCCAAGCAACAAAATTAACGCTCTTAACAGGAAATTATGCTGCCTTTCCTCACAATGACTTCATCAGATAAAGCCAATCAAAATTAATTAGAGCATTAAATAAAAAAACTTTTCAAAATTTGCCCAATAAATCACAGTGCATCTTAAAACAACCAATCAACAAGTGTTTCTCATAAATATTAAATTAAAATTAACCCATTTTAAAAAACACCTTAATATCTGTACTTTCCATTAATAAATATGTTTAAAAAATAAACTTTATTTATACATAATTACAGTTTCATTAAAATCTAAACAGTGCAAGATAATAAATTCGTGAGTACATGTAAAGAGACCTTAGTATTTAGTGAAATACGTATCAAAATTTAGTGCTATATCTTTTGTAAATAAATAGCACCATCTATTGACCATTCTATGAATTACAAACTTGTTTTAAATATCTGCTGCTTTTAATTTAAGAACTGGAACTATAGATACACTATCATTTAAACCAGGTTTTTTAGTGGCATTAAGAAATATTTGCCACCATAGTTCTCTATAGGCCAGTCTTTCCTCCCATAAACCACCCCTTACGTCCTTTTCTACCTGTTCAATAACAAAAATTCAAAATTTGCCTCTTTACACTCTTTTGTATGTCTATACAAGGCTTGTATCTTTCATTAGAAATCTCATAACAATGTTCAGATATTCTCCTCCTCAGGACCCGCTCTGTTTTTCCTATATAGAAGGAATTGCATTTCTACAAATGCTTATGTAAACTACACCTTTGTCTCACAACTATAAAAACTTTTACTTCTTATAATTCTGTTGTTCCTACTAGGAATAATAATTTCATCGACATTAGACATGTAATCACATTGATTGCAATGGCCACACTTATAGCTACCTTTCCTCTTCTGACCCTCCATTCCTTATTTTTTATATTCCACCTGGGTTGGGATTCTAATATATTCTTTATAGTCCTGGCATTTCTATATACAATCTTTGGACTCAAACTGTTCATGCCATTTATATCTGATAGGGCTAGAAATCTAGCCCATTCATTTCTGAATAGTTCACTAATCTTGATATTTGAAACATTGTATTCCATAATTAAGGCCTGCTCATATCTTGGTTCGTTAACAGTACTCATGGTCACATTTTCTATAATGTTGTTATTAATCCTTTGTCCCTTTATTGGCTGAAATTTATGATGTCTCCCCAATTCCACCTCAATTCTCAATTTTGTTATAAAGTCATTTGGATAGCCTCTTTCCTCAAACATTTTACTTAAAAATTGCATTCAATAAGAAAATCCTCACTAGCTTGTCATCCTACTACCCTCACAAACTGTCCTTTAACAATATTCTTTTTACAGTGTGAGGGTGTGCACTAGTGAAGTGAAGAAAGGAATTACAGAATGTTTTCTTCCTGTAAATTTTAGTTTCAAAATCACTTCCTTTCTTGTAAATTTCTACATCTAAATATTGCAGTTTGTCCTCTAAAAGAATAAGTAAATTTTAAGAAATTGTAGAATTATTTATATACTCAAAAATTCATTGAATCTTTCGATTCCTGCTATCCAAAAATGACTATGTCGCCTAAAAACGACGATACAACGTCCAACAATCCTTATAACTAGAATTGATTATATAATCTTCCTCCCATCTCGTAAGGACAATGTCAGCATAAATGGGCCCACATACTGCGCCCATTGCTGTACCTTGTATTTGTTGATAGTATTCGCCTTGGAAGGTGAAAAAATTGTATCTCATTACCAGATCAACTAATCCAGTAATGGTACATTTTTCAGCCTGTGTTAACTTGATGTCTTTATAAACCATTTCTTCAAACATAGCAAGACCCTCATTATGTGGAATACATGTAAATAAGTCCACAACATCAATTGTAATGAATAATAAATCTTCATTATACAATTCCGGACCAATACATCTTAAAAAATCCCATGAGTCTCTCAGAGTATATATATTCTCCATACTTATGTGTTTTACCTTATGGTCCACATACTTCGCCATTGGAAGTGTCTTGGACCCTAACGCTGAGACAATAGGTCTCAACGGGGGATCCTCCAAATTTTTGTGGACCTTAGGTATTCCAAATATTGTTGGTATTCTTGGCTTTACCACACATAAGTATTCAAAAGTTTTTCTATCAATAGATCCTTCATATAGGTAGCTATTTAATAAGTTGTCAATTTTATAATACGCTAAATAAATTTCATTTAGTGAAACTAGGGTGTATTTTTTCGTATCATTTAATATAAAATTCATTTTTCCTTCATAAATAATATTGTCCATAAAGACTATACCCCCACCCTTGTCCGGTTTCATTACTCTCAGATCATTATTGTTTTTTAATTCGTACAAAGTTTCTTTTTCTTGCTTAGAAAGATTAAATTCCATTTCATTTTCTTCGTACATTTGTCTGATTTCATTTTCTAACATGTTTTCAAAATTTTTTACTTGCGGGTGCAAGGGTGGGTTGTATATACTTCTACGGATCAGAGCTGGGTCCTGAGGAGGTAAATCATTCTTGTTACTCGAGTTAATAGAGGCAAACAAAATACCAAAATTTACTTTTCTGAGAAAAAGCTTAACATCTATGATGGTACTAACTAATTCTCCCTTTACTGTTGGAATAAATTTGAAACCTTTGCTTAACAACTGGAAATATGTTTCAGTAGGAGTAATGCTACTGAAATTATAAATAGTAAAATTTCCCAAGGTGTGCGTAGTACCATCAACCTGAATAACATTGTGATGTTGTTCTTTAGCAGGGGTTGGGTGTATTAAATCTAATACCTCCCCCTCCCCCTTCTCCCCCCTCTTTTTTGAAAATTTTGGTATCTTTCCTTTTTGCTATAAGGATTGTAAGAATCTCTCATTAAAGGGGGAAATTCAGCATCATAATCAAAAAATTCTCTTCCTTTACCATCATCTTCATTATATACAAGAGGTGGGTCACCATGATGCTGGTAAACATCATTCCTCTTGAAAGGCTTAGGGTAATGAGTATTATTTTCATATTCCTGTAAGTCCCTTCTTAACTTGCTTATTTTCCTTTCAATAATTTCACTACATTTCCATTCTACGTCATCCTTAATTTGGTAATACTTTTCCCTTTCCTCACCTATCTGAAAAATAAGGTCTTCCTTGATACATAAATCCAATGTCTCTATCTCATTTTGTAATAATTCTTGCACTCTGTTATTTTCCTGAATAATTAATTTTAAAATTTCAATACCACAATGATTAAAAACCTTTAATAACTCTTGATGAAAAAGTGATCCACCTATAACATTGTTGGGATACTTAAATATTCTAAGACCCTTAGGAACCACTTTTCTGTCAATGCACTCTGTTAAATATTCATTTTCAACAGTCAGAGTCTTAAATTTCATCATTAATTTATACATTTTATCTAGTTTATTATAATAGCTAGCGCCATCAGCAGAGGTCCGCTTTTGTCCCTTTTTAAACTCAATATTAAAAGGCTTTTTAAGCCAGTCGTTAACTGAATTGCTTTTCCATGAACTGTGGAAAGAATTTTGAACATAAGGTTAAACACATAAGTATGGAGAATATATATACTCTGAGAGACTCATGGGATTTTTTAAGATGTATTGGTCCGGAATTGTATAATGAAGATTTATTATTCATTACAATTGATGTTGTGGACTTATTTACATGTATTCCACATAATGAGGGTCTTGCTATGTTTGAAGAAATGGTTTATAAAGACATCAAGTTAACACAGGCTGAAAAATGTACCATTACTGGATTAGTTGATCTGGTAATGAGATACAATTTTTTTACCTTCCAAGGCGAATACTATCAACAAATACAAGGTACAGCAATGGGCGCAGTATGTGGGCCCATTTATGCTGACATTGTCCTTACGAGATGGGAGGAAGATTATATAATCAATTCTAGTTATAAGGATTGTTGGACGTTGTATCGTCGTTTTTTAGACGACATAGTCATTTTTTGGATAGCAGGAATCGAAAGATTCAATGAATTTTTTGAGTATATAAATAATTCTACGAATTTCTTAAAATTTACTTATTCTTTTTCGAGGGACAAACTGCAATATTTAGATGTAGAAATTTACAAGAAAGGAAGTGATTTTGAAACTAAAATTTACAGGAAGAAAACATTCTGTAATTCCTTTCTTCACTTCACTAGTGCACACCCCTCACACTGTAAAAAGAATATTGTTAAAGGACAGTTTGTGAGGGGTAGTAGGATGACAAGCGCTAGTGAGGATTTTCTTATTGAATGCAATTTTTTAAGTAAAATGTTTGAGGAAAGAGGCTATCCAAATGACTTTATAACAAAATTGAGAATTGAGGTGGAATTGGGGAGACATCATAAATTTCAGCCAATAAAGGGACAAAGGATTAATAACAACATTATAGAAAATGTGACCATGAGTACTGTTAACGAACCAAGATATGAGCAGGCCTTAATTATGGAATACAATGTTTCAAATATCAAGATTAGTGAACTATTCAGAAATGAATGGGCTAGATTTCTAGCCCTATCAGATATAAATGGCATGAACAGTTTGAGTCCAAAGATTGTATATAGAAATGCCAGGACTATAAAGAATATATTAGAATCCCAACCCAGGTGGAATATAAAAAATAAGGGAATGGAGGGTCAGAAGAGGAAAGGTAGCTATAAGTGTGGCCATTGCAATCAATGTGATTACATGTCTAATGTCGATGAAATTATTATTCCTAGTAGGAACAACAGAATTATAAGAAGTAAAAGTTTTTATAGTTGTGAGACAAAAGGTGTAGTTTACATAAGCATTTGTAAGAAATGCAATTCCTTCTATATAGGAAAAACAGAGCGGGTCCTGAGGAGGAGAATATACGAACATTGTTATGAGATTTCTAAGGCGAAAGATACAAACTTGTATAGACATACAAAAGAGTGTAAAGAGGCAAATTTTGAATTTTTTGTTATTGAACAGGTAGAAAAGGACGTAAGGGGTGGTTTATGGGAGGAAAGACTGGCCTATAGATAACTATGGTGGCAAATATTTCTTAATGCCACTAAAAAACCTGGTTTAAATGATAGTGTATCTATAGTTCCAGTTCTTAAATTAAAAGCAGCAGATATTTAAAACAAGTTTGTAATTCATAGAATGGTCAATAGATGGTGCTATTTATTTACAAAAGATATAGCACTAAATTTTGATAACGTATTTCACTAAATACTAAGGTCTCTTTACATGTACTCACGAATTTATTATCTTGCACTGTTTAGATTTTAATGAAACTGTAATTATGTATAAATAAAGTTTATTTTTTAAACATATTTATTAATGGAAAGTACAGATATTAAGGTGTTTTTTAAAATGGGTTAATTTTAATTTAATATTTATGAGAAACACTTGTTGATTGGTTGTTTTAAGATGCACTGTGATTTATTGGGCAAATTTTGAAAAGTTTTTTTATTTAATGCTCTAATTAATTTTGATTGGCTTTATCTGATGAAGTCATTGTGAGGAAAGACGAAAACGCAATTTTCCTGTTAAGAGCGTTAATTTTGTTGCTTGGATTATATTCTGTCTCAACGTTTGAGTTATTAAACTGTGGATTTGTGCAATACTTCTGGTGTTCCTGCCTTCGATTCGTTTTTGTGGATTTACCTGGTTTACATTGTCCTTATTTGTTTTATATGTCTTACACTCAGCTTCCCCCCTTAGCAACCACTACACGGTGGCCATGTTGTTTTTGGTCTGCTGGTCCCTGCATTGTCATTCCATGTATTGCATAAAACCCACATTTGTGGGTTTATAACATTCATTTTTATGTTTTATACAGCTCAGCCCGCTTGCGTGGGGCTGCGCTGCGTTTAAACATCGACGATCGCCGAAAAAAAAAAACTTATATTTTTTTAATATTTGCATCAGGTTACCTTGCCAATGGCCACATATTTGGCCATTGGCATGCTGCCTGACACATATGCACCCTTTATTTGGAGCTGACATGGCTCCGTTGTGATTTTTGCAGAAACGTACATTTCTGCAGCTAAAAAGTCTCTTACACGGGCTGGTTTCTGCTTTGTGAATCGCTAATATACCTCATTTGCATACCTTTCGGCTGCAAGTGAGGTATTTAGCATATCCACGCCCAGTCCGTGTAAGAGACGTTTTAGCTGGTCTCTTACACAGAGTTTCGGGCTGTTCCTGGATCGCGAGGCTTGCATGGAGTGTTACACGTCTCTTACACTCCGTGCAAGCCTTTATGAATCCTGCCCATATATATATATATATATATATATATCTATATATATATATATATATATATATATATATATATATATATATATATATATATATATATATATATGGGTCTATATGAGTACATCGACATGTCATAACATCGACATGCACTAGTTCGACAAGAAATCACCGACAACTGGTATTAGCGAAATCTGAAATGATCGACATTCACCTGTTCGACAAACAAGCAAAATGCATGAGCACTAAATAAAACTATGTTACACAAATCAAAACTGAATAAACACGTGCAGGTAGTTAGCAAATAGAGAGGAACTGTAGAAGTTTAATACTCGCGTTACTTAGAGCAAAGTGTGCTCTGCACCGAAGCAAAATGGCGAGCACACATCAGGCTAGTCCTGGGGAAATAGGATCTATATATCATACCGTAGATTCGCAAAAGATGAAACCAATGCTAGTAATTGATAGCTATCTGTACTATCTGGAACGTACAAGGGAAAGTAGACAATATTGGTCTTGTAAATACAAAATGACAGAGCACTGTAAAGGTAGAGCTGTTACTGTGTACTTACCTGAGGGCGATAAGCTTCAGAAATCTGTTGCACATTCTCATGCTGCAGAGCCAGGGGAACTAGAACGCTATGTTGTCTGTAGCGATCAAAAATGTAGAGCAACAATGGGTAGAGACACACCATCACTGATAGTGGACGA